>NC_134571.1:57764146-57896646 GCF_050947875.1 Dermacentor variabilis | reverse complement strand
ATGGCGAGTTTACAGAGTCGTTTGAAGAAAGAAGGATGAAGTTTAGGCAAGTCCATGTACTTCCCATAATTCCGATGCTGGGACAACCGCTCCCACTGCAGCTCCCGTAGACACTAGCGCCAGAGTGCACTCTAGTAATTATTGTATGAAACTCTACGGCATTATTTGGTCTCTTAACTTTCCTCCTGCTACGCCAGCTGTCAGCAATTGCCTTACTGGTTTCCTTTGCATCCTCATAGAGGGCGCGGGAGCTTTCAGGCCGGACACTGAAAAATCTATGGGAGGGTAAACAAAAAGCAGCTGAGCGCCGCTGTTCATAACATAATGCTCTTCCAGATGTTCACATGCAGTCACGTATATGTTCTAGCAGGTGCCTAATGTACGTCTCAGCGTCAGTGATGCCTGACCAGCCGTGTCCATTTGGCTTTAATAAAAGGTTATCTCGTAGTTATAGGCTGGGCATACTAGCAGGATATTCACAACCGTTTCTATAGCGCCACAGTTGTCACAATAAATCCAATGCCTTGTCCTTTTTGAATACTGCAGCTAAGCTTTAAACTTGTATTTCTATCTTCGCAAAATTGGCTTCCTTGACGAGCTTTAGCGTTGCGTTGTGGACTGTGTCCCGACTCTAAAAGTTACATCGCATTGGTGTGCGCACCTTTCTTTCTCTTCTTTTTTTCCTTCATTTTACAGCGAAACTGTATATGGCTAGGTTCCGTGAAATTTTCATGTGTGCGAGCAAAAACTATCGTCAATGAGTCATACCTTCGTAAGCAAGCAGAAAATGCAATGGCTCACAGACCCGTAAGGCAGAGGCTACAAGAACTCAGGAGAGTGAAGCGAACAGTGCTTACATTCCCTGTAATCATTGTTATGGTTCACTCTGTGCAGCGATGAATGGAGCGGATGCCAAGCGCCTGAGACTCGACATGCCTAACGCTCGTCACGCTCGTCAACATGAAAATACTTGGTGTGTGTGATGGAATTATGCACCAGGTGCAAATCCCATTCTCCTTTGTCCTACGTTTACCCCCTCTACGACAGGGAGTGGTTTCTTTCCTAATTCATCTGTGTGGGTTGACCAGTGTGTTGACCCGACGTGACCTACGCTCCCCACCTCTACACCAGTGAGTGGGTTTTCTCCGTATGCCTCTGTGTGGACTGCCAGGGAGTGGACTTTCTTCGTATTCCTCTGTGCGAATTGACCAGTGTGCTGACAAGGCCCTCTACCAGGAAGCAAGAGAGAATGCGGTTGCTCGGATGGTGTAGTGCATAAGGCCAGCGAGACACCACGGTCAGATCTTCTCTGCCCATGCGTGCAGGAGCACGCACGCTGAACGTTTTTGTACTTTTGGTCTCGTAGCACGCCGCTCACCCGTAACGATGTATTAAACTTGTTATTTGTTTTTACCTCATCGCGTCTTCCTGCCGGACCCTCTCCAATGGTCAATCTGGTTCGAGCTCCAAGCAGATGCTGTTGAAGGTCGCGGAAACCCCATCCCCGTAGCAAGTGGTACCAGCTCGTAACAACTGGTGGCAGCCGTAAGATCACGCATACAGAGAACACCAACTGTGATCATCAATGGCTCATACCCCCGTAAGCAATGGATCATGCCCACGTACGGTTCAAGTCGTTTGTGAACAGCACATGGACTCACGAGCAGGAGGCGTTGCCATATACACAAAGGACAAAATGTATGTCCATTGCTCCTCTTGGCTCGCAAGAGGACAATTCCAGCGACTGTGGAGATGGATGTCTGTGCCGTATAAACTAAAGACGGAATTGGGATATCCACCGTGCATATATCTCCAGGCGCACCCAAGTGTCATATCGAGAAGTTCATAACCACTCATCTTGCCTTAGTCGTGATGACACTACCCATGTGGTCATCGTTGAAGACTTCAATGTGGACATTTCAAAACCAGACAAGAAATGGTTCAGCTTGGTTTTAAGTGTCTTACCAATCCAAGTCACTCAACTACTCTACAACGGTCTTGTATAGATTTAACTTTGACCAAGATTCCGTGTAAGGTGTTAGCCGAGCCAATCAGTGTATATCACAGCAATCGTCGTATATCAAGCTATCGTCGCTGCCATTACTAAATGATGAAAATAAATAGATTTACCCTTGTCTAACTGTGTGTGATATGCTACAGCTTCGCTGGTCATATACCTTCACAGAGTGGTATGGCTCCTCAGTTTTTAAGTATATTTTCTTCTATCAGCTTTTATTTCATTTAACCCTTTCTCCAACACAGGGCGGCCAGCCCGTATTTACACAGCGTAAACTCCCTGCCGCAGGCGGCTGTACTGTCTGCACTTGCGTTCGCTGTGCTGCAAGTGACCCTGTTCAGTGGTAGTCTGTGGTGATAGTGATCGGCTGTTACCGTGTGTCTGTGCTTCCTCTCTCTCTCTTTCTGTCTCTTCTTATCTCGTGACCTCTACCTACCTGACTCCACAGTGTAGGATAGCAAACCAGATTTTCCCTTCTGGTTAACTTGTCTGCATTTCCCCTTTCTTCTGCCTCTCTTTCTCTCTCTGTGCCTCTCTTTTCCTCTCGCTTTCTTCTCCTTTACGAAATGTTATATACAGATTAGAATGATCCGAACTTCATTTTTACATTACCTTCATCTTGAATGCATTGCATCGAACTTCATTTTGCATGTAAATATCAAGTACATTTTTCTCACGTCATTATTTTTTTTTACTTTTCCCGCTCCCCCCACCTCCTCTCTCTCTCTCCATCCATATCTCTCCTAGGGTTTTCCAGTCCCTCAATTCCTCCCCCATGCAGAGTCTTGAGCAGGCACGAGACCCTTTGCACAGACTGCAATCAGGTGGCAACATTGAACTGTTACTGCCCGTGCTTCGATCTAGAAAGGTTTTATTTAACGAAGGAGGAGTTCCTCACGTGTTTGCGCAACATCTGGCGTCTCCGAAAGAACCGCGAGTAGTACAAGCGCTACCGTGAGGACGCATATGTAGGCTGGTTTTGGAATTTATGCGATTGCAGCACCTTCGTACTAATTCGAGGATAGTTTGTGTAGTCATTTCTCGCATTTGTGCTATCTACTATTGCCAAAACGACCATTTCAAAGAAAAATTAATGAAAGAGTCGGCTCAACCTCATTTCTCAAGATCCATTTTCAAAAATTTCATCTTCGTGTTTAGCATTGTCGAGAACATATAACTGTCGTTGCTGTAGGCACGCGTTGTTACTGTATTGCAAACCACGTAGGAATTTGTAACCTTAAGGGCAGTATACGTCACTACTCCACGCTTCAGAAAAAAAAAACATTAATATAAACTATAAATAAAAACTTTCTTGCCTCGTGCGTTTAAGGAAAATAAGATGGAAAATTTTTCGTTTTTGCTGATATCCTCGTAGGAAATGAAGATCTAAACGCTATTTTCTTGTCTACACTACTACTCACGTTCCCAGCAACGATAAAGGAAAAACTTAAACGAAGAAAACTTGAAGGTACAGAGGACTCTGCTGCGACCTTGCAGTCTGTGAAAGTCACTGCACGAGGTAAAAGCGATCGCTCGAGCGCACTTAAGCATTCCCTTACGAGGCATAAATGTCTGTCATTACTCGCCATTACGTCCGTAATCAATCCATCATTGTTCGGCAATCGTCCCGTCGACATGCTACCTCAAGGAACCACGTGATAAAGAAGCATGCGTATCTTTCAATTGGTTTTCTTTGTAGGTGTCGTTGGCCGGAGGTACGTCCGTTTATGGCTTACAACTGCGTAGCACACAAGGATAAAACAAAACGTTATGATGAAAAGTTGCCAGCAGAAATCCCGACCGACGCCCCCGTAAGTAGACCTGTTCGCACTTTACCTTAGCGCAGCTTTTTTTGCGGCGCAGTCTCCCAAGGACTTGTAACACACATCTGCCCCACACACAGAACTGGTCATTGCCACTGCGCGCGTAATTTGTTACCACGCCTTACACCGGACTAACGCCGACCGACGCATGTACCAGCGCCAGCAACGAAGCGATGTTTTCTCGTTTCGATCGAGTACCGCCGCTCGTGCGGTGCCAGTTCACGGCGTCTTCAAGGTCGGCAAACACTGCTCGCAGATTTCGCGCGCTGCATATACATGTGTAGTTCTGCCCACTGGCGACGCGATCAGCTGCTTCTCAATGACTGCTGGGCACTCCACTGGAATACAAATGGAGAGAGCTACGCAGTATAGCGACTAGAGCGTAGAGCGTGCGCGATAAAAAGTGATGCCGCGATACCACACGCGCCCTCCAGGTGTCTTCGATTTGTCGTCCCGGGCTGCCTGTAGAACTACCCGAGACAGCTGCGTACGCCAGCGCCCATCGGTTCGAAACGGCGCCTCGGGCAGTCCTGGGCTGTCCGGGACGACTCTCCTATTTACAAATGTGCCGGTCGGCTACACTTGTCCTCCAATCTCGTTTTTCGCTCAAGCTTGCACTCAGAATGGGAGACCGAATGCGGTGTGACATCATTTCTGCTTCCTTTCCCTTAACCAGATGTGTAAGTTAGTAAGTGATGGTAATTGGTTGCTTACTTTAATAAACAAAATGAATCAGAAAAATGGAAGGGATGGAAACTACTGCTGACAACAATGTAACTGTCTAGCTCAACCTGCTGACACGAACGACGGTCGATCAGCAATGGGGGAATGGGCCCAGGCGAGTAAAAGGACAGGGAGAAAGGACAGCAGATAGCATACAGTAAACAATGCAACTATTTTCATATACACAACGAAGCGAGGTGGCGGTATCTGCCGCGGTATAGCCCAGTGGCTGTCGCGTAGCGCTGATGAACTCGAGGTCGCAGGCTCGATCCCCGCCGTGCCGGAACGCCGATTCCGCAGGGGCGGAATGCAAGGACGTTCGTGTACCACGCATTAAGAATATACGTTAAGGAACCCACGGTGGTAAAATGTATTCCGGAGTCCGCCACTACGACGAGCCTCATAATCAGATCGTGGTTTTGCCCCGTAAAACCCCAGAATTTAATTATTTCTTTTTAACGTAGCTGTCTGTACGAGTTAGTCCAGCGCTCTTACCGTACACCAGAGGAAGAGATCGTCAAGGAGCAAAATAAGCACTGTGCAGAGTAGCAAAACGGAGGCTTCGTCTGCTTACCTCCCCAACTACCCTGCTTTAGCTATCTCTCTCTTTCTATCACTCTCTCCTAGAATTGATGTCGCCTTATCTTATTCTTTAAACGAAGCCACAGCCTCCAACGGCAGCCGTCTGTGCCACATCGCCTAGAAATTGTCACCAAGCGTACTACAGATATATCATAAGACGCCAACAAACAATGACACCAAGAACAACATAGCGGAAATCAATTGCACTTACCTATTGAAGTAAAGAAATGACAAATTAATAGCAATGGAAGTGGGTGAAAAAACAACTTGGCGCAGATGGGGAACGATCCCACGTCTTCGCATTACACGCGCGATATATGCTAACTGAAGAAAGCATTTCTCTGGTTCCGAAATAACCGCACTAAGCGGCAAGAAGCAGCGATTCCCAAACGAAGCAACTCTCTTCGCGCGCCACCTTATTCCCTCCCAGAGGGACTTCGCCGATTCGTTGATTCGCCATATAATACGCTAAAAAATTCTGCATGTAGTCGAGTCGCGCACGGTTTGAGAGACGTACGGGTGAGGATCAGAAATTAGGTCGAGTCGAGACATGATGAGCAGCAGTGAACTTGGGTCTTCAAAATATTATCGTTTATTTATTTTGATTTTCTTTTATTTTGCACGCAGTGTTTCATTACCGATGAGTTTGGGTCAGCCTACGCTACTGGCCTGTTTTCGCACATTACCATCAAATAACAGACAAAGAAGCGCATCGGAAAAGACAGAAGTCTGCCAGTCGTGTACGTAACTGATTACGAGCTATACACCGCGAGAGCAAGGATCGGGAGCACTAACTAAAGGCTGTAATTCTGTTAAACACCTCCCCCTCCCCCTCTTTGTTTTTCTAATAGGTGAGCGCGCTCCTGTTCACGCTCACCTCGGACTACACGTATACGCACCAGGTGCGGCGAAGCAGGCTCCATTGAGCTACATGCTCGGCTAGAGTAGACGTCGTGTTTCGAGGCACGTGGTTCAGCGGGGTATGTGAGTGCGCGCCGCGCCTTCTCGCTTACACCAGGACGCCTAAGTGGCCGGCTTAAAAGAATGTAAAGGAAGCGCATTGAGCAGGAAAACGGAGGACCCCATGTATACACACAGAAACAATACCGGAGTTCCAGAGATCACCGACAGGAAAGGGCACCACGGGCTGTCCTTCGGCGTGCACCCTGGAAAAGAGACGTCGTGCTCAAGCTGACGAAGAAATAAAAGAACGACTTGAAAGCCTCCAAAGGAGAAGAAAGGAAAGAAAATGACAAAGATGCAACTGACTGGGAACTCGCACAACGCATTCCGCATTTCAATTACATAGCGGTATAGCGGCCCTTAATAGGCTTCCCGCTAAGTCCCATCTGCCTGGCTGTTACTCAACGAGATGCTGCCTCCCCCCCCCTCCTCCTTTCCTATAATCTGCGACTCAATTACCGCCGATAAGACAGCGCGGTGGTCGTGTCGTCCCCACGTACGAGGAAAAGACGCCTGAATAAAAGTAGCACTGCGAGACCGCAGGGCAAGCGCATGCATACCGCGTACGTTGCACGACGGCAAGGACTAAAAAAAGTCCCCTCGAGCGAAGTGTTTTACTCCAGTACGGAAAAAAAAAATGAAAATCAAGATAAACGGGACACTGTTGTACGAGCAGAAGGAGCGATGCGGTTTCTCTAGCGCAGGCGCACATATCCTTACTACAGAAACGCCGAAGGACGCACCCTTTCGCTGTTTCCAAGGGCGTGGATTGGTGTACCGGGCGCCTGGGCTCAGTTCGCAGTGCATGGGACCACCAGGCGGCCAGCCACTTATTACCTGCCACAAAAAACCACAGCAAGAATCAACTTCGAAACATCGAGGTTCCGTTGCAACGGGACAGATGCTGAACGACGAACAAATTGTACTTGAAAATCAATCGAATGAATTCCTTGTTCTTTCTTTCTTGAGTTTGAAAAGGAGGAAGTCATACGCATGCGCTCCCTTTTATGAAACGGGAATCAACCTATAAGAGGGTGCTCGATAAACGAGACAGTCGGAGAGCAGTAATAATTTCCCTCATCCGACAGCCTAATGATGCCGGCTGCACCATGCTTGATTTAGCACGCGTATAGATGCACTATCCGTCAGAATATCGCTTTTCGCCTTTCGCTGGAAAACTTTAACTTGTCAAAACGGAACAAGTAAAGAAACACGTGCCCGCTGTTGAGCTAAATACCGCACGCAGATAGATATCCGTCTCCGATGAAGCCCTCCGAATTGCTGCGCAAAAAAGGAAAAAAAAAAAAAGTAAATTCGCGCCGCGCTCTATATCGCCCGAGACGACGCGAGGGAAAGGCAATGGACTCGACAATATTGAGTGTTTTTTTTTCTTTCGTTCTCTCCATCTCTTGCACTTGAGGAAAGCAGGAGTCCACGTACACCCGTATACAACATCACCTCGTTGTTGTTGTTGTTTTTTTTCTGTTTCTTTTTACGCACTGCCCTCTCATACGGGGACTCGTGGTCCTATATAAACGCCGAATGAAATCAAATTATTGGCTTTCCGGTGGAGCCTCC
This sequence comes from Dermacentor variabilis, assembly GCF_050947875.1. Classification (NCBI taxonomy): domain Eukaryota; kingdom Metazoa; phylum Arthropoda; class Arachnida; order Ixodida; family Ixodidae; genus Dermacentor; species Dermacentor variabilis. The sequence continues at coordinate 57,888,960 of NC_134571.1, read as the reverse complement.
ACAATCCCAAGTGTATCTCGCAACCAGAGAGCTTGGGTTCGGCGAATTTCGTAAAGAGAAAAAAAAAACACGAATCGATCTGATATCGCTCTATTTGATTTTATCCGGTATTGTTTGTTAGTATGTACACCCCGCGCTGCGGCTCACTGGGTGGCTTGCGCGTTGCTGTGCACGAGGTGGCATGCTCGATTCCCAGCCACAGTAGCCACGTTCTGATGGGGGCGGAATGCAAAAATAAATAAATAAATAAATAAATAAAAAACAAGGAAAAGAAAACATTCAAGTAGCACGTTTCGGGTGCACGCTGCTGGTCGAAGTTAACGGGTAGCCCACACCTATGAGGCGTTTCTCAAAACCCATTGTGCCGTAGCGGGAGGTAAAACCCCGAGAATTTGTTGGCTTGTTACCGGCACCGCACCACCAACAAACAAACAAACAAACAAACAAACAAACAAACAAACAAACAAACAAACAAACGAACGAACGAACGAACGAACAAACAAGGAATTAAAGTTTGCAGTTACCAGGACACGTGTTCACAAAATATGTACTTACGCTATAGATCCGGTTTAATAGCACATGCCAGCCGGCCAATGGCAACAGCATTTACAAACAAAAAAAGCTTTGCGAATTCTACCCTTGTCTTTCTCGGCTACGCGAAGAATGTAGCACTGACGGTTTAAACAGCAGCAGTAATAGCAAAGATGCGCACTCAGGTGGAGAAACCGACATAACGCGGCGGTTATTCGCCGGCGTGTACAGCTAGACAGGCACAATATTGAGCAGGTAATATTGAGCAGACGGGCACAATGTTGAGCAATATTGAGCGCGAAGGGAAATTCGTGCACCCGTATCACTAGTTTGGGCTATAGAGTTGCGCCTCGAAGGACCCCATCATCATCATTCTACGTTTCGCCGCGCACTTTGCCCGTTGAGATAGATAGAGGTCGGGACAATCGGGAGCAAGCGAAAAGAACTCGCCGCGATCCAACGCGACGCTAAACTCTTCCGAAAGTACGAAGAGCACTCGTACGGCTCCTTTCGCCGTCAACATGCACACACGTCCGCCCCCCCCCCCCCCTTCCTCTCGGTCCCATTCCCGACTAACTTTCGCCCTTTGCCGCCATCCTGCTCGCTCAGAAGACTCCCGGAGACTCAACGGTCTTACAGCACAGGATACCGCATAATTCGGGATATAATACGAGGGTACTGCCTCTGGGCCAGATACGGTATTCCGGGTTGAGCATTCGAGTCTGAAATAAATGCCAAAGTAACTTCCGCATTGACCACTGTGGAGACAAGTCCGACTTTTAAAGGGTAAGCAGTGGCTCTTGAACCTCCAGATGACTTTCTTTCTTTATTTTATCCCCCAAAATTAGTGATGGCGAACTAATTGACATTATTACTAGACAAATTTTAAGAGCTTTAAGGCCTTCCGCAGTTGTACTATATGTGGAAATAAGATCTTTTCTTTCTTTCTTTTTTGTACCCACCGCTGTGGTGTAGTGGCTATAACGTTATAACGTTATAGCCGTTATAACGATATAACGATATAACGTTAGGTCTCCTAATAGCGAAGAGCACTTACGAACAAAAAGCTTGCTGAATTCTGTTCCCGGTGTTTTCTTTTGTTTTTTGTTTTTAATTTCAGGAGATTGGTTTCTAGTCTTCTTGCTCACAAATTGCCTTTCGCGTAATATCAGGGTTCGCGTTGTAGGCGGGATATCACGGTACACACGCGCAGCCCCGCCGACTCGCAGTACGCGCACCCTGCGAAGCAAAGGAGACGGCGTCGAAGTTTCTTCTCGCGGCGCATTGCGCTCACTCGCTACAACAGGCGCGGCGCGCGAGGCGAAGGCGCGAATGGAATCGGGCAGGCCGCGGCGTCGAGAGGAGAAGCAGTTGTGTAAGTGGCGGTGTGTGCGCGTGTGTGTGTGCGAGAAAGAGAGCGCGTACGCGGGTTAATTACGGTGCCGGCATTAGGCACGCATTTCACGCCTCTTCGCATTAAGAAAACCTCCGGCGTTTGTTGGCTTTGCTGCTGCTGCTGCGACGCAGTCTCCGCAGCGCTGGAGCAGAAGAGATTCGAGGCAGCAGAAGCAAGCGGGGCAGCCGAGCGTGTGTATACAGCGATGCGGCGAAGGCGAGGCGAAAGCGAGATTTGCCGAGAATGAAGAAGGGAACAGTGAAAGGGGTTAGGGGATCACTCGTTTTGGTTCCTTACGTACAACACAGCTCACTGCTTCTGCATAAGCGTTATAACGTCGTCCGATCTTTGCCGTGCTTGTCTGATCTGTTTTCGGACAACTTTCTCGCTTCATTACCGCGCCTGCAGTTTATTTTAAATTATTATTGTTATTATTATTCCGAGTTCCTCACTAAGCGAGAAGCAAAAGCAGGCCTCTTCAGCAGAGCTGCTAGTTGTGGTCAAAATAAAGCGTTAAAGAAATATAAGAAAAAGCAGTGCTTTAAGTTAGAACACAAAGATAATCTGAAGCTTCGCGCATGGGGCAACCAACTCTGTGTGCACCCGTGGTGATATCCCAGGGGCCATGGCGTTGTGCGGCTGATCTCGAGGTCGCGGGTTTGACCCCGAGCGCGGCGGCGGCATTTCGGCGAAGGCAGGCTGCAAAAAAAATTTAAAGAAACGCATGCACGTTAAATAACTCCAGGTGGTTAAAATTAATACGGAGACCCCCAAGACGGCGTGGCCTGTCTCATAAGAGGATCGTTCTTTTGGCCCGTGCAACACAAAGATTAAATTTCGTTGTTCCAAATCTTTGCGAGTGGAATACTAAAACGCGAATGCTATGTAGATGCAACATTTCGATGCTTTCTGCGCCCGTTTCTCAATCGGCTTCAACGAGCGCTGCAAGCTTATTTGGTCGCAAGCGTTCTTCAGCTATTTTTGCTGTCCTTCCGACGTCATCGCTGTCGTCGTACGTCAGTCGCATCGATATTAAAAAAAAAAAAAAGCCCATACACCTCACAATGTGCAGATGAAAAACATAAATAAAATTTTGTAAATGGCCATGTGATCGAATGTGGTATTATATATTTAAAAAGAACCATATGATCCCATGTTAATGCATATGATCACATGATGATTGGATGTGAAGGCTATGAGCCATGTGTCACTGTCGCAGTAGAAATGTGGAATGCACTACGCAACCCTGTTGTTGATGAAGATGATATAGCCACGAATTTGAACGCATATTATATATGCTCTTTAGTAATGTGTACCCGCCGTGGTTGCTCAGTGGCTATGGTGTTGGGCTGCTGAGCACGAGGTCGCGGGATCGAATCCCGGCCACGGCGGCCGCATTTCGATGGGGGCGAAATGCGAAAACACCCGTGTGCTTAGATTTAGGTGCACGTTAAAGAACCCCAGGTGGTCGAAATTTCCGGAGTCCTCCACTACGGCGTGCCTCATAATCAGAAAGTAGTTTTGGCACGTAAAACCCCAAATATTATTATTATTTAGTAATGTGTAACTTTATATGTTTCTGTACGTGAGTGTGTATTTACACTGTGCATGATTGACTACGGTCGTGAGAATCCCTGTAGTGAGTCAAGATAGAGGTTGAAAGTATCAATAACTAATTTTTTTTTAATGAAGAACAAGAGCGCGCCAGCAAGACACAGCTCGTATACACTCTCCAGGCCTAATCCGGAGAACTTGTGCCCCAGAAAATTCCGCAGATCAATATCGCTCTGTTCTGCAGAGCCTGCCGTAAAGATGCACACGACAGGTCAAAGTTAACACCACATTTGTAGAACCCATTTGGTTATGGTCCATCAAGTATTTGGAAACTGCACTGTTATTCACAGGTGGACAAACCAACAGGAACGTCACAAGACTGACGTTGGCGAGGAGGGCGCAGTTAACTTACAACTATTTACTACGTTCCGATGTACCGTATTTTATAAGTTTACAGCTTGAAAAGAAACACCGATAGCATAAACAACGAGGCAGACAATGCAAACTCGCCGTCGCCGCCTAGATTTCAAAACTATGCTCTTCCCGTCCACGTCAATTTTGTAACGTCCCCGAACCGCATTATCTGTCAACGCAGCAACTTCCTGGAAAAAAGACGTTAAAGTGATAGCACGCGCAAGCGTGAAAAGCAGAGCAGAGATGCGTTACATCAACCTGAACATGCCATACATGTCATGTGACACGCGCCATCGGTCTTCCTACGAAGCACATACAACGGTAAATTCTGTTCACAAATGCGTCATTGGCAGAAGAATCAGCTGCGCAACATAAACATCGCGAGCCACCTCTCAGTGGAGGAAGAGCTAGCGAATGCCCTGTGCCAATTGCTGGTGCTTCGCGGTATCAACTGGATCGTCGACCGAAAAGTGGTTTCGAGTGCATATCAGAGGCTGGCAGTCAGAAATGTGGAGCTCTGCGGCCATGACAGTGCATATAATGCGCGCATTCAGAGAATGTTTTGCTAGCGGTTGTCGCTACCAGGTTGTTGCTACGTACACGGTGTGACAGGGATTGATAGCGAGGAAGCAGGGGCGACATTTAAGGAGGACGAGGAGGATGTGGGCAGACGACCCCATCGTCTTCCTTCCCCCTTTTTATTTTCTTTCACCTATATTGACGTGCGACGAGCCATGTATTGGAAGCATTTGTCTGCATAGATATCTAGATGTGATAGAATAATGCTTCAACTTTTCATAAATTTCACATATCATACCTGCCAACATGCGGGCTTTAATGTTTAACGAAGGGGGCAATGTCCACGCACTTTTTTTTTTCTTTTTGAAAAGCTTGCCCACAACACACATCATTTATGAGGTACACAGTTTTATTAACAATGATTTACCTTTCGACGCAGTAATGCAAGCAGGAGCAAACCTGGAACAATAGAAACTTTTCGAGAAAGACATTACTTTCAGATCACAGTGACCACTTCAGCGACGTTGGCGTTGCCGATTTCGCCTCCTTCAGGAACTTCTCCGTGTATACTTGCTCGAGGGAAGAAGGTACTTGCTCTCGTGTTCCGCGCTTTTACCATCAGAAAACTCCCGACAGCATATATATATACATATATATATATATATATATATATATATATATATATATATATATATATATATATATATATATATATATATATATATATATATGTGTGTGTGTGTGTGTGTGTGTGTGTGTGTGTGTGTGTGTGTGTGTGTGTGTGTGTGTGTGTGTGTGTGTGTGTGTGTGTGTGTGTAGCGAGAGAGAGAGAGAGATGTGATTGCGGAATTAAGAAGCACACCTCGACTATATTCGTGACGGAGGCGGAACGAACACTTTAATTGAAAAACACGGCGAGACCGATCGAACGCGAAGGTAAGGATGAACGGGAATTACGATGATCATGTACACGGGAAAGCGATGAAGGCCACCTTTGGCGCTCACACACTTCGTTTAAATATACGTTCCGGATATAGGGTAACGCACAATATACATAGTTTGACACGATATAAAGAAATTACAAGTACATTGCACGCACGCACGCACGCACGCACGCACGCACACGCACACGCGCACGCGCGCACGCACACACACACACACACACACAAAACACACCCAAGCTGCGGCGAGACCGTATACATGGACTGCGTTAAATGAATAAGGCAAGAGACTGCACCAGCTACGGGACTACGGAAAACTAATGCTTTCAATTCGCGTCGACGACTCCACGTATACACGTTGCTCAACAAGGACAATGTTAAAGAACTTTTTTTTTTTTTGCCCTTCGCAAGGACATCACTTCAAGCGAAGTTCGCACGTAGCCTTTCACCCACAAAGTCGGATGGGTTGTATGACGAGTTATGCCACAGAGCCGTTAGATTGCGACTTCCATTATGCGGTGAAGCTTGGCCACAAGAATGGTGCAAAGGGTCTACACACACGTAAGTAATTCTATGTTTGACGTAGTAGTTCTGCGGAAACCCGGACCGGACCAGGACGAATTTTTCTTCAACTATGAGGCGTTTTCTTTCGAGGAACCCGTTTGGGTTTCCTTTGTAGCAATTACTACGAACGGGTGGATGTCTGATTTTCCCTTTATTCATTACTTCTCTCCACCTTGCGGGTTTCCGCAGAACTACAACGTCAAACACTTGCCTTTGCTTCGTGTTGTCGACAAATTCGACTTCGCGCTGCCATCTGCTAGCCGCCTGGTTAGCTCAGATGGTAGAGCGGCTGCCCCGGAAAGGCGGTGGTCCCAGGTTCGAGTCCCGGACCAGGACGAACTTTTCTTCAACTATGAGGCGTTTTCTTTCGAGGAACCCGTATGGGTTTCCTTTGTAGCAATTGCTACGAACGGGTGGATTTCTGATTTTCCCCTTTATTCGTAAGTAATTCTAGTGCAGGAAAACGTCGTAGGCGGTATAAAGGCTTTGTGATGTTTCTTTCGTTTTCTGCGCATAACTTTAAACCCCTCGGGTGTTTTAAGTTCTAAGTTTTAAGGTTTCTTGTTTCTTATCGTCTTTTTTAACATTCCCCGCTATTCCAAGGCACGGTTGATGTCCCCCACCTCTTGTCAGACGTTCTGTAAAAAAAAAACCGGCATATTGGGGGCGAGGACTTACGGAGTCGCCGTCTGTCGGAAGCGCCTCCCTTGCGTAGTATGAGGGATCACGCGGCGCGCTCCTTATAGGTTTCGCTTACGGCGCTCAATAAAAACACATTTGCGTAAATACTCTCAAAACGAGGGAAGTTTTTGACTGTCGATATAATAATTTTGGTCAAACTCAAAGCACAGAATCGTTTACAGACGCTATCTCTTTACCGAATACGTACTGTGAAAGCGACTGCGCGCGGTCGCCGCGATGGAGTCTCCCGAACCGGGTTCTTGCGCGAAAGGTAGGCAAACGCTGACAGTAGACTATGTGAAATATGTTCTTGTAGTGGGCTGTCTGTATAAAACCAAATGGAGCATAACAGAATGAAGCCTCGATGCAGCGATCGCACGGGTTCGCAGAGACCGACTGCGCGTCTGTATGCATGTCCGCGCACAATGTTTTGATTTCGCTGTGAGCGCGTTTTTTCACTGTGCCGTGAGCTATAGGCGGCAGCATATGAGCGTTTGACAGTACACTAGCAACCATTGTTGCATGGACGCTATGAGAACTATTGAAAAATAATAGAGACTTCGACGTCTACGGCGACTTTGATGTGCCGTCGCGACGACTCAATCTTTGTCTTCTAAATTCTTGGACATTTCAATATTATTTCTCAAGTTGCGTCGTACTGTATGTTTGTCGTTTATTTAATATTTTTATTTTTTCTTTATATTTGCCCCACTCTAACGTATGTATGTTTGTCGGTCTTCTCAGCGTGCGATTTCCCTCTGCTTTTTTTTTTTTTCGTAATCCAGGGCATTCATTCATAACACAAACATGATCATGTGCCATGCCTTTCTTTAATGTGCGTCTTACCGCTCCCTTTCCGTTCCAGAGAACTTGCCAGTACCTAGCATCAACAAGTTCATAGACCAAACCGTCATGACATAAGCCGAGCAGCGGGCGCGGGAGAGCGTCTCAGTGCGCGTTTTCTGCTACTCACCGAACATCGCAGTCCCGGCTCCGTAGCAGAAATCTTCCTCGCATTTGTTCTTGCTGCATACCCGAATTGTAGCCGATGGCTGTCTGTCGGTTCTAAGTTTCGCGAGCCAAGCTTTACGCAGCTCCTTGTCTTGCAGCTACGTGTGAATATGGCCGACAACGGGCTACGTTGCGTACGTCCGGCACTGCGGCACCGAGCAGTAGCCTACCATGCTGCACGCCTCCAGAGGCCGCCACTACCTATTATAGCACTTTCGAATGTTGTCAGGTAGACACCCGAAGCGGGAATACCTCCACACTTAAACAGAATTGCAGCGCAGGTGGGAGTTAAAACTTTCATTTTCAGCTCACTTCGGCTCTTCCGAAGCAACCGACGTGGCCGCTGTGCCCACGTGATCCCTCATGCCACGACAGGACGACAGTGGCGCCAACTTTTCCAGTGGTGGAGCACGCCCCCAATAATGCGAGCATCTTTTCTTTTTCATTTTTTTTAGCGTCCGGGATTTCCGCCACGTACTATACGCGGATCCAAACCAAAATTTCAACCACAGTCGGATTCAAAGTTCTGATTTCGTTATTGCGGCATGGCTACCACTATCCTCATCGTCCTTTAACGTGAAGAGGCGGCGCGGGTTTAGTCGCCATAAGTTGCTGGCATAGCGAGCGAGTGCGCGCGCACGTCCGCAGCGGCGTCATCTAACGTGTTCATCAATTGAAGTGTACGTTATCAAAAAAATTGCGTTATTCTTTTTTCCAGCATTGAAGCTGCCAAGTGTTAGGACTGTGAAAGCAGTGCTCGGCTGTCTTCAAGAGAAAGCCGATTTTTTCTGCGGAATAACTCGGCGATGTGGCCACTCCCCCGCCTGTCTTCCTAATCCAGGCGGACCTTGTTGTCTGCGCGTTCTACGGCGTAGAAGATCACTACTCTGGGATGAGTTCTCGGACTAGAAACTGTCCAAGTAGAGTGCAACCGAGGACGACGATGACTGAGGAGCGAAATTGTATGTAAATAACCGTTCTCGATGAGTTCGCCTCACTCGCGTATCTTCTGCGGATTAAATTCCTTTTAGCTTTTCGCTATCCCCACATGTACCCTCGTATTACATGCGCGTTTTTATGGTATAGGATAGAATAGGATATCCTCCTTTGATGCACTACGTATCTTTCTGTTTCGTCTCGCCGGTGTACGATGGCGGGTAGTATGCGCATGATGCTCTGCGAAGGCAACCTCGAACTTTCTGTTTATTCGGTCGGCCCTTCGGTCGCGGTGGACAACCACGTGTGGCCAACGACGCATTCCGTCCTTTGCAACCCTTTCTTTCGTATTCACAAAAAAAGAAGAAGAAAAAATAATTGTTGCAGCGTGAGGATTTGTTGTCAAGTGGTCAAATTACCATTTTGTTATATTTTCTTCTTTTGTGGTACTCAAACTTCAACCCCCCTGCCCCCCCCCCACCACCTCTACCTAAACAAAATTTGTGGCACGAGTTTCAATTTGAGTTGGCTTCCTTGAACTCCCGTATACGTATACGGATCGTACGAGCTTCCTAGCTTACCTCCACAAACACACAAGCCCCTCCGCGATGTCCGCAGTTCCCTTAGAAGTACAAAATATTAACAAAGTTAGATAACTTCCAGTGAAGGCTGTTTCTCAAGATACCATCCGTTACCGGAAATCTTAGCATTTGAATGTGCTACATTAATGCTCCTTCTGCCTAATGTAGAGCACTTCTCTTGAGTACGAGCAATAATAAGGTGCGCGTGATTAATGCCCAAATGAAGTATACTAACGAAATGAGTAGTATTACTGCAGTTATACTATGGTGCTATTTCAGAAAATACAAGAATCTTAAATTACTGAGCACTGATTGTACCCGAACTAGCCTAGGGCTATGCAGACTTCGTGTAAACGTTGCAAACATTGTGTAAGAAAAATAAATAGTAAAAGCCAATCAATCAATAAAAAATGCTTTGTAACACTACTTGCAATGCGCCTCGTTGTCATCAAATCGTAGTAATTTCTCCCTGTCATAAACATATTTGTTCACTCTGTACATTAGTACGTTCAGTATGTCATTTCTTGTGTCCAGTAGGTGATGTCCGCATAAGTAGCAATTACGGGGCTCCGCATTTAAGATGGAGAGATAAGGAAAAGTGAGAGGCAGGGAGGTTAACCAGGACTGGCTACTCTTCAGTGGAGGAGAGGGGAGGAAGAGATTAGGAGAAGAAGAAGAGAAAGTCCAGTACCGATGGTCGCCGACGTATAAAAGCTCTCCGCTCGGTATCACCGACGGTCGCTCAGTCTGGCAGTCCTCAGAACTCACAGTAGCGCTTTTGCGGCCTTCTGCAGATGTGATATGCGGTACCATGGTAACAATATCTCTTATCCAACGAGAAACGATTCCCATCCAGTTGGTTTAGGGCTGCGCAGATGTCAAGCCTAGCATTTTCAATTGATGGATAGTAGCACATAAGGCGTTCCACAGCTTCTTCGCCACCACAGGCATTGAATTCGGCGTTATCGGTCAGTTTAATCAAGAATGAGTATGCATTGGTGAATGCAACGCTCAGACGTAAGCGACACAGTACGGTTTCTTCACTTCAGAGGAGACAAGATAGGAGGCGAAGTTGCGTAGAAGGCCCGAGTGAATGAAACGGATGGTGAGTGAAGTTAGATGTGCGCCACTTGTGGAATGTCAAATCATGATATTGCTTGCTCAGAGGTGCTAGGCTGCAACAGTCCTCGATAAAGTTATAAACAGAAGGTTAGTTCTTTAATTTTTTTTTTAGTTCAAAAGCCACAATGCGGCTATGAGAGACGCCGTATAATAGTGTGCTCCCCATTAGTTTTGCCCACCTGCGACCACCTAACGCGGACAAATCAGGTTACGCGAGTGTTCTTGAATTACGTCTCTTTGGAAGAAGCCATCGCAGTCAAGAATCGAACCCGACACCTCGTGCTCGAGCCGCTTTACGCGCCAGAGCCACTGAGCTGCTGTGGCGGGTGCATACTGAACGCTGAACACTTGAGTACCATATGATGCGTATATATTGCATGTACCTTCATGTTACAGGAACGAATGAATGTAAATATATATGTGCATCTGGTAAGATGATAACAAATAACAGATAACAGATAACAAATCCAACGGCAGATTTCTATGATGACGGAGGGAGATCGCATTGACGAATTTTTCTTTAAAAAGCAAGGATGTGTATGCGTTTCGAAGGCATGGATACGAAATCAACCCCTCCGAGAGCAAAATGCATATCAGGTCTGCATAATCTAAGAAACCTCGTTATGTCGTCACATCACGTTTTCGCAGAAACCTGCTAATTGCGGCGAGCGTTGCAACAGAAGTCTCGCCAGAATGAGGAAAGACGAGGATATCGTTGCCGTGATTGCGCACGGATGCCGCTTAAGCTTGCCGCCTCCTTCCACAGGGATATGTAAAAACCACGATAAAAACACGTTGCCAGTGAAAAACGAAAGAGAAAAACGAACATTTCGCTATGATCGGGTGTGTCGTAAAAGTACTGATAGCACGGTTAAAACGCCTTTTGTCGGAATCTCCTTCCGTCGTGGAAAATTTTCGAAACGGGGGGGAAAGCGCAGTAAGTTTTGCTTGTCAGCTCCAGTCCGTTACACTGCCCGTGGCAGGCAACAACGCGGACCGAGACAGAATAAACCCCTAATTAGTTGATGCATTAAGTGTTCGCTAACGAATCGCGTGCCGCAAGATGCCGTGTTGTGCCGGCCGTTCGATATTTCTCATCATCATTAGCGACGTTAATAACCGAAATTCTACCGCAATTAGGTGCCTTGCTGGGGGGATTGCGCAATTCATCTTACCGTGACTAGCACCGTTAGCGGCGTTATTTTACTTCAAGTTTTACCTGGAATACCACTTCGTTCATGTGTGTGCGGCAACCCATACACTGTTATGAACCAACGGAATTCACTGTTGCAGTAGTGCGATATAGGATAGAACGTTTCTAACACGCTGTTGTTTGACGCCCGTTGTAGCTGAATTCGCTGTCCAATAAATAGCCTCGTAATAACCGGCGTTTCATTGTAGGCGCGTACAAGCGGTCACCCGCATACTTGCTCGTGAAGTTCCGGAGTAGAGTTGTCAAGCATGTTGAATTTACTTGCCGCATCGGAATGGCTGACAGTGCTGCCTGTGATAGTTGCGGCACCGAGGAAAGAATTGAACATATCCTCTGTCATTGTCCCCGCTACAGCTCGCAGGGACAGACGGAGTTAGCACGCCTCGACGACCGGCCGCTTTCTGAGCAGACGATGAGAGTGCCGGCTGACGCTATCTTCACACCAGAAGGCGATGAAGACGCTACTGAGGTTTCTCCCGGTCAAGCTACCTGCTTGAACGACTGTGACACTCCTGAGTTCCTTCGCGCGCGTGTGCGTGCGCGTGTGCGTGTGCGTGTGCGTGTGCGTGCGTGCGTGCGTGCGTGCGCTTCATTTTTTCTGTAATCTCCCTCTCTTTCAATGTATGTGCATTTTTCGTTATCTTTCTGTCTCCCCTTAACCCTTCCCCAGTGCAGGGTAGCAAACCGGACATCTATCTTCCGGATAACCTCGCTGCCTTTCGTATCCCCTTTATCTCTCTCTCTTTCTCTAAACAAAAAAGGCAGACATCTTGAGGTGTGTCAGTGTATTTCTGATCCTCATATCCTGCCCCATTAGGCTATATATAGTAACACGTCTCACACTTGTGTCAACCAACAAGCCCGAATAATTGCGCCATACAGTTGCAAATACAGACATGGTACTTATGTTTGTGGACGGCTTCGGACTATACTGCTACGTCGATTAATGCGAGTCCTCGCTAAGGGTATAATATTTACCGCCTCATGAAGCCTACAAAAGGCAAGCACTTTTTATAAGTCCTTCACAACCTCATTTGCCCTAATGTACGTCTGCTTTTCAGTAAAAAAAAGGAAAAAGAAAGAAAAGAAAATGAAAGACCACAAGAAAACCTGTGAATCGAAGAGGCGACGTTTCAGTGTTTCATTGCTGCTTATCAAGCAAACCTTAGTATCACCCGTCCTTTATAGAGTGTATAACAGTAAAGAGAGAGATAGATAGATAGATAGATAGATAGATAGATAGATAGATAGATAGATAGATAGATAGATAGATAGATAGAGAGAGAGAGAGAGAGAGAGAGAGAGAGAGAGAGAGAGAGAGAGAGAGAGAGAGAGAGAGAGAGAGAGATTCTTTGAAAGGCAGGGAGGTTAACCAGAGGCAGTTCCGGTTGATAACAGTATATAAATATACTGTTTATCAGTATATCTAAAGTATATCTAAGAGTATAACAGTATTGTCTAAAGCGGTTTTCTTTATTTCAAACGAATAAATTTTACTGAGACAGCGGTGAAAAGATGTATACTAGTAACAACGTTTTAACGCACAAAAAAGAACACAGTAACTGAAGGAGACGACAAGAACACATCGGACACAGCGCGGACGCAACGTGGGTTCCTTTCAGTCCCGTAGTTTCTGTTGTTTTTTTTATGCTTTGTTTTTTTTGTGCGCTAAAGAAGTTGTTACTACAGATTACCAAAATGCCCAAGCATGCGCTTCTTCACTCTAAACCAGATTGCCATGACGGGCTACGACGTCGCCGTCATGTCGTTGTCGCGTCGTCTTTACCATGTCGTCAGGCCATTACCTTTTCATCCGCAACTTCACCTTCGCCGTACTATATAAAAGACCGAGAGAGAGACATAAAAAAAGAAGACATATAAAAGAAAAAGACAGAGAGAGAGAGAGAGACATTTTTGCACGCCGCCGCCTCTAGCGTCGAACTTGCCCTGCCCCATGCGGCGATGTGCAGTTATTAGCCAGACGCGACAAACATCGAGCTAGCACGCAACATTCGCAATTCGTCATTATTACGGACCTTTAGGCACCACTCAGACTCTACAGATCGAGTGATGGCGACTCTACATGCATACTTAGGATTCCACATCAGGCAAACTATACGTAGAGTATCGAACGAGAACGATATTGAGCGGATCGCACAGGAGTAGTTTTATTAAGACTGCGATGTCTGCAATGCTAATTCCTGTTGCTGCTGCTGTAGCAATAAATGAGTTCGGAGCTGGAGTACTAATCGCATAAGTCCGTTTCCTTTTTTTTATTTTTTTTTGTTAAAAATACCTGTCTTAAAATACTTCACCTTCTTTGGATTAGGAAAGGTCGTGCTGCTTATCTGAGCCTGCTTTGATAGGGCTCGACAGTCGGAATTGATATGAGGAGTGATCGGCGATCGTTGTTCAGTTTCGCTTGGGCGCGGCTGATCAACGGCGTCGGCGCGGCCTCGGCAAATCGCGTGAGGCGAAACTAAACGCGCGTTTCGAACAACGATGTCCGATCGCGCCCCCGGTCACGCTTTGTCTAACGGCCGCCCATCAAGGAGTGCGATCGCGTTTTATAGCAGAAGCGAACGAGTGGGGATGCTCGCGTTTTGCCTGCAAACGCGCGCGAAAAGGACGTGCCGTCACGCTCGACCGCTCGGCGAACGAGGGAGCGAAAAACTTGGCCGTCCCACGGAAACTTGGTAAGTTTGGCTCCTTCCTATCGCCGCGTCCATCGTGAGTCAACGCAACTCGTAGCAGTGAGCCGGCCCCGCGCATCCAGCGGCTGCCACACCCGCATTGCGTCTGGAGTTGCCGCGGAAGATTTTTTTTTAATTCTGGAGTTTTACGTGCCAGAACCACAATCTCATTAGGAGGCACGCCGTAAAGGGCGAATTGGGATTACTTTTGAATTCATGGGGTTTTTTAATGTGCACCCAATGGACAGTATACGTCCGTTTTTTTTTTTTTTTTTCATTTCTTCCTTTTTTTTTTTCGCCCCCATCGAAATGCGGCCGCCGAGGTCGGGATTCGATATCACGAATACAGATTTTTCAATGATCTGGAACTACAAGGGTCATTAATCTCCATGGTCCCACTTCGAAGCACGAAAATGCAACGTTTCTTTTCTTTTGTGTGCGCGTGTGATATTTTCTTGATTTTTTTTTCATTATCTCTGTAGCGATCGTGAAAGAAAAATGGCTGATTTCGTCCTTCAGCTCCAGGCGATTTTGAAGAACGGACAAAAAGCGCTAAAGCAACGATTGTGCCTCTTGTTGTACAACTTAAAAAATAATATGATAGAAAATGAACTCACCTCGCGATGACCGCCGACGGAAATGCTATTAGCAATCGAGCCATGTAGCGGCACACCATATTTCTCAAGACAGGTTTCTTTAGCATCTGTAGTGGTCATTCAAATGGTGCCGTTGCTTCGGCTATATGTGACGTATATACTCCGGTATCGTGCCACTTTTCCAGGGTACTAGTTTGCCAATAGTGCTCATTAGCATAGCGGTTTGACGACGACGGCATGACGCCGATGCAGTGACGACGGTGGAAAGACGAAGAGAAGCTACATTGATGGAGCGACAAAAGCGGTATGCTGAAGACGGCACGACGACAATCAGGAGACGGTTCTTAAATGATGACGACGGTTCAACGACGGCAGCGTGACGACGACGAGTGTATGAAGACAATGGCGTGACGGCGATGGTATGACGACTTACAGATGATGAAACTGGAATCAAGACGACGGAACGACCACGATGGTATGACGAAAACATCAGCATAACTAAGATTGAATGATGACAGCGCCATTACGATAGAATGACGAATAATTAATGACGTCGATGGATCAGCGAAAGCAGTATGACGACGACGGCATGAGGACGACACGAGATGACGTTACTGAAGCGATCACACTGGTAAGATGACAGCGTGAAGACAACGGCATGGCTACAATGGTGTGACGATGACTGTGTGACGATGATGACGTGATGAAAGTTGGAGGTCGAAGTTAGAATGACGACAGAACGACCGCGTCGGCACTATGACAACGGTGGGACAACGACTGTATGATAACGATGTATTGTCGACGCTGGTCTGACAACGGTATGAGGACAATGTCATGACGACGCGCGTATGGCGAGAATGGCATGACGACGACTGCAGCATGAATCCTGTATGACGACGATGGCGCGACGACGGCAGAGCAAAAGTCGGATGACCAACACTAACGATGACGGAACGATCACGACGGCATCATGACGACGGTCTGGCAACGAATGCATAACGACTGTATGATAACGGCGGTGTGAGGACGAAGGCGTGACGACGGAATGACAAGAGCCGGGTGACAAAGCTGGAATGACGTCGATGCCGCGAGCAAGACGGCATCACGACCACGAGCACCTACCTAGTGTCCCAAAAATATTAGGCAACTTGGGCTACTGGTTAGAAGGCGCAAAGACGTCGGCATGAGGATACTCAGATCACGGAGCTAGAATGACGACCACGTAACGACCACGGCGGCATCAGCAAGGCGGCGTAGCAAAGAATGCGTGACGACTCTATGACGACTACGGCGTGACGATGATGCATGACGACAATCAGATGACAAAGCTGGAGTGACAATGAAGGAACGACGCCGACAGCATCTCGACCACGAGGACATAGCGAGTGGCCCAAAATATGAAGAAATTTGGGCTGATGGGTCGGTGTGGAAGGAGCGACGACTAGGGTGCGACGAGAGTCGGATGACAAAGCTGGAATGACGACGGTGGAACGGATAGATAGATAGATAGATAGATAGATAGATAGATAGATAGATAGATAGATAGATAGATAGATAGATAGATAGATAGATAGATAGATAGATAGATAGATAGATATGGCGAAAACGCCTAAAGGGGCAAAGAATGCTAATCACATTAAAATGGTCTCGTTAGGAAGCTGTATAGAGGCGTAACAAGCGCGATGGGACAGCATGCCATCCCTAATAAAAATTCATTTTGCTAATTTGTAAAAGTGTACACGAACATCTATCTACGACATCTATTGGGCATCTGAAGACACAATTTCTCCAGGTATACACAGCGTATTTTCCTTTACTTGTTCACTTAATTGCAGAAAAAGGTTGCGCAGATTTACAATATACCCCCACATTTTTTTTTATTTATTTGCTCTTATACCTACAGTGACATTTAGGCATTACAGTGAGGGGGGGGGGAGGAGTTACCCACAGCAATGTGAACAACCCATGGCATGTATATAATACACCACGGTACAATATGAAACACAATCACTATCACTAAGGGACAAAAGTAGTATAGTACATCGAGATGTCAATGCCCATCACCAACATAATATAAATTAAGCTTCTAGGGCTTTGATAGAAGAAAATGGCAATACAGAACTATATAATAAAGAGGTTAAAAAAAGCACATCAGCTGCACTAGAAGACGGAACATAATTTGAGAATTTTAAAGAGCAGCTGCAAAAGCTTCGTCATCAAGTATGTTAGCTACGGTAGCAGGCAGTTGATTCCACTCAGAAATGGTTTTGTAGAAAAAGGTGCTCTTGAAAAGATTAGTTCTGCGACTATATTCCCTGACCTTTGAGCACATGTTCTGTTCGTTTAGATGTATAATGCGGCTGAAAAATGTACTCATTCTGGTCTAGTCCAATTTAGGCGTGATATATATTGTGAAAAGGCTTCAAGCTAAAAGTTTGCCTTCCCTTTTCTAAAGACTCCCATAGAAATGTTTATTTTGTAGCGGTAGTGCTGAGGTTTCTTATGTAGCTGCCGATTACACACCGTGGTGTTAGGTTCTGGACTCTCAAGTTTGTCTCGGTCCGTTTCCGTGGGAGAGTCCCATATGGTCCATCCATACTCTAAAATTGGTCTGTCATAGCTTTTCTACAAAAGATCACCAGCCTGCTGGGGAAATGGCTTCGTTTTGCATGCGCCGTAAGAATCCGAACACTTTGCAAGCCCTTGCTGTAATGAAATCGGCGTGCCTTTGCCAACACATAGATGGTGTGAAAAATATCCCGAAGTACATACACCCGGAAACAGTCTGCAGTGGACAGCCGCATACGTTATATAATGCCGCTGACATAAACTTCCTCGTGAAACGCATGTGGATTGTATTTTTGTTCGTTTTTTAGCATATGTGATTCAACACCAGTCTTCTATTTAAGCTAAGTCACTTTGTAAAATAACGGCATCAGCAACGTTCGTAATCTCCTTACATATTGTTAAGCTATCAGCAAGCAATCTGACGGAAGAAGCGACGGTGTCGGGAAGGTCATATATATGAAAAAAAAAGCAATGGTCCCTACACCGAGCCCTGGGGGACAGCAAACGTTACGCGAGCCGCACCAGATTTTGCACCACTTACCACCTCATACTGAGACCGCAAGGTTAGGTATTGCTAAATCCATATAATTATTCGTTCATTGACATTAAACCAGCGCAGGTTACTTACAAAGCGATTTTTGATCCACTAGATCGAATGCTTTTCTAAAATCTACCCACACACGAACATGCATCCAGTGCACCACAAACTTCATGAACTAATTATGTTAATTGGATTATACAGGAAAATCCTTGTCTAAAGCCATGCTGTGTTGGAGCAAGGAGTTTATGATTGGTTATGTGTGTCATTTTGTTACTGCACAAGACGTGCTCTATTATTTTGCAGACGATACTTTAACGTTAGAGATATCAGTCTGTAATTGCTGACCGATTCCCGAGGCCCCGATTTATACACAGACACAACGCATGCCACTTTCCATTCGTTCGATAGGCATCCCGTGCTCAATGACTTCGAGTACAATACCTTAAGAGTGGGTAGGATGAACGCTGCGCACAATTTCACCTGTCAATCAATCCGACCCTCCTGTTTTGCTGGGATCTAAGAGTTCGAGAAGAAACTGAATACCAAATTTAACCAAAATCTATATCATTAATGTTTTCAATACTTCCATTGGCAGGCGGAAGCGGTATTTCCGTCGACATACTTGATTAAAAATGGAAGCAAAAAGCTCGTTCAAGCAGTTGGCTTTGTCTAAGCTCTTCTTTTTTTATTTCTACTCCGTTATGCTGAAGTGAGGGAATGCATACACTGTCTTTTTTGTTACATTTAATAATATCACAGAATAGCTCCTTTCGTTATTTTAAATTGAGAAGGCAAAGGGCCAAAGAATTTTTTTTTTCGCTTGGCGAATTTTCGTTTGCAGAATTTTGGTTATGGTTACAAGTTGCTCGCAAGCTCCGGAAGTGGGGTTCGTTTTAAATTTCTTGTATATCTTGTTTCATTTACCAGCAAGGCGCCTTAGCTCACCATTAAACCATGGAGGAAGCATAAAAGCAGTGAAGAAGAAACTAGGAATAGGCAAGAGTCAGGTGTATGCGTTAAGAAACAAAGCCGGCAATATCATTACTAATATGGATGAGATAGTTCAAGTGGTTGAGGAGTTCTATAGAGATTTATACAGTACCAGTGGCACCCACGATGATAATGGAAGAGAGAATAGTCTAGAGGAATTTGACATCCCACAAGTGACGCCGGAAGAAATAAAGAAAGCTTTGGGAGCTATGCAAAGCGGGAAGGCAGCTATGGAGGATCAGGTAACAGCAGATTTGTTAAAGGATGGTGGGCAGATTGCTCCAGAAAAACTGCCCACCCTGTATGCGCAATGCCTTATGACCTTTAGCGTACCGGAATCTTGGAAGAACGCCAAATTAATCTTAATCCATAAGAAAGGGGATGCCAAAGACTTGAAAAATTATAGACCGATCAGCTTACTGTCCGTTGTCTACAAAGTATTTACTAAGGTAATCGCAAATCGATTCAGGAACACCTTAGACTTCTGTCAACCAAAAGACCAGGCAGGATTTCGTAAAGGCTACTCAACAATAGACCATATTCACACTATCAATCAGGTGAGAAATATGCGGAATATAACCAACCCTTATATATCATCATCATCATCATCAGCCTAGTTACGCCCACTGCAGGGCAAAGGCCTCTCCCATACTTCTCCAACTACCCCGGTCATGTACTAATGGTGGCCATGTTGTCCCAGCAAACGTCTTAATTTCATCCGCCCACCTAACTTTCTGCCGCCCCCTGCTACGCTTCCCTTCCCTTGGAATCCAGTCCGTAACCCTTAATGACCATCGGTTATCTTCCCTCCTCATTACATGTCCTGCCCATGCCCATTTCTTTTTCTTGATTTCAACTAAGATGTCGTTTACCCGCGTTTGTTGCCTCACCCAATCTGCTCTTTTCTTATCCCTTAACGTTACACCCATCATTCTTCTTTCCATAGCTCGTTGCGTCGTCCTCAATTTCAGCAGAACCCTTTTCGTAAGCCTCCAGGTTTCTGCCCCATATGTGAGTACTGGTAACACACAGCTGTTATACACTTTCCTTTTGAGGGATAGTGGTAACCTGCTGTTCATGATTTGAGAATGCCTGCCAAACGCATTCCAGCCCATTCTTATTCTTCTGGTTATTTCAGTCTCATGATCCGGATCCGTGGTCACTACCTGCCCTAAGTAGATGTATTCCCTTACCACTTCCAGTGCTTCGCTACCTATCGTAAACTGCTGTTCTCTTCCGAGACTGTTAAACAATACTTTAGTTTTCTGCAAATTAATTTTCAGACCCGCCCTTCTGCTTTGCCTCTCCAGGTCAGTGAGCATGCATTGCAATTGGTCTCCTGAGTTACTAAGCAAGGCAATATCATCAGCGAATCGCAAGTTGCTAAGCTATTCTCCATCAACTTTTATCCCCAATTCTTCCCACTCCAGGCCTCTGAATACCTCCTGTAAACATGCTGTGAATAGCATTGGAGATATCGTATCTCCCTGTCTGACGCCTTTCTTTATAGGGATTTTGTTACTTTCTTTGTGGAGGACTACGGTGGCTGTGGAGCCGCTATAGATATCTTCCAGTATTTTTACATATGGCTCATCTACACCCTGATTCCGTAATGCCTCCATGACTGCTGAGGTTTCGACTGAATCAAACGCTTTCTCGTAATCAATGAAAGCTATATATAAGGGTTGGTTATATTCTGCACATTTCTCTATCACTTGATTGACAGTGTGAATATGGTCTATTGTTGAGTAGCCTTTACGGAATCCTGCCTGGTCCTTTGATTGACGGAAGTCTATGGTTTTCCTGATTCTATTTGCAATTACCTTAGTAAATACTTTGTAGGCAACGGACAGTAAGCTGATTGGTCTATAATTTTTCAAGCCTTTGGCGTCTCCTTTCTTATGGATTAGGATTACGTTAGCGTTCTTCCAAGATTCCGGTACGCTCGAAGTTATGAGGCATTGCGTATACAGGGTGGCCAGTTTTTCTAGAACAATCTGCCTACTATCCTTCAACAATTCTGCTGTTACCTGATCCTCCCCAGCTGCCTTCCCCTTTTGCATAGTTCCCAAGGCTTTCTTTACTTCTTCGGGCGTTACTTGTGGGATTTCAAATTCCTCTATACTATTCTCTCTTCCATTATCGTCATGGGTGCCACTGGTACTGTATAAATCTCTATAAACTCCTCAGCCACTTGAACGATCTCATCCATATTAGTAATGATATTGCCGGCTTTGTCTCTTAACGCACACGTCTGATTCTTGCCTATTCCTAGTTTCTTCTTCACTGTTTTTAGGCTTCCTCCGTTCCTGAGAGCCTGTTCAATTCTATCCATATTATAGTTTCTGATGTCCGCTGTCTTACGCTTGTTGATTAACTTAGAAAGTTCTGCCAGTTCTATTCTAGCTGTAGGGTTAGAGGCTTTCATACATTGGCGTTTCTTGATCAGATCTTTCGTCTCCTGCGATAGCTTACTGGTTTCCTGTATAACGGCGTTACCACCGACTTCTATTGCGCACTCCTTAATGATGCCCATGAGATTGTCGTTCATTGCTGCAACACTAAGGTCCTCTTCCTGAGTTAAAGCCGAGTACCTGTTCTGTAGCTTGATCCGGAATTCCTCTAGTTTCCCTCTTACCGCTAACTCATTGATTGGCTTCTTGTGTACCAATTTCTTCCGTTCCCTCCTCAAGTCTAGGCTAATTCGAGTTCTTACGGAATCTATGGTCACTGCAGCGTACCTTGCCGAGCACGTCTACATCTTGTATGATGCCAGGGTTCGCGCAGAGTATGAAGTCGATTTCATTTCTAGTCTCACCATTCGGGCTCCTCCACGTCCACTATCGACTAACCCGCTTGCGGAAAAAGGTGTTCATTATCCGCATATTATTCTGTTCTGCAAACTCTACTAATAATTCTCCTCTGCTATTCCTAGAGCCTATGCCATATTCCCCCACTGACTTGTCTCCAGCCTGCTTCTTGCCTACCCTGGCATTGAAGTCGCCCATCAGTATAGTGTATTTTGTTTTGACTTTACCCATCGCCGATTCCACGTCTTCATAAAAGCTTTCGACTTCCTGGTCCTCATGACTGCATGTAGGGGCATAGACTTGTACCACCTTCAATTTGTACCTCTTATTAAGCTTCACAACAAGACCTGCCACCCTCTCGTTAATGCTATAGAATTCCTGTATGTTACCAGCTATTTCCTTATTAATCAGGAATCCGACTCCTAGTTCTCGTCTCTCTGCTAAGCCCCGGTAACACAGTACATGCCCGCTTTTTAGCACTGTATCAATAGGGACAATAGGGTCAATAGGGACAAAAGAAGCATATATATGCTTCTTTTGTCCTCCTAACCTCACTGAGCCCTATTATATCCCATTTACTATCCTCTAATTCCTCCAATAACACTGCTAGACTCGCCTCGCTAGATAGCGTTCTAACGTTAAACGTT
Source organism: Dermacentor variabilis (assembly GCF_050947875.1). NCBI lineage: Eukaryota > Metazoa > Arthropoda > Arachnida > Ixodida > Ixodidae > Dermacentor > Dermacentor variabilis. The sequence continues at coordinate 57,866,652 of NC_134571.1, read as the reverse complement.
GCCAGGTTCAGATTCCAATGGCGGCCTGTCCGGAGCCAGGTATTCTTAGCACCCTCTGCAGCGTCACAGATCTGACCGCCGCCGTGGTCAGTTGCTTCGCGGCTGCTGGGGACTGAGGGCCGGGGTTTGCTTGTTGTATTCATATAGGAGGTTGTGGCCCAGTACTGCACCAGGGTGGCCAATCCTGCTCTGGTGAGAGAGTGCGTTACCGGTTCTGGTCACCGGGATCAGGCCGCACTCCAGGCCTGTTTGTGCAATTTTCTCAACACACGTTTTTTTTTTTTTGTATTTTCCGGTGGAGAATTGCGCTGCACCGGGATTTGAATCACGGTCCTTATATATAGCTTTCATTTATTACGAGAAAGAGTTTGATTCAGTCGAAACATCAGCTGTCATGGAGGCATTACGGAATCAGGTTGTAGACGAGCCGTATGTAAAAATACTAAAAGATATCTATAGCGGCACCACAGCCACGGTAGTCCTCCATAAAGAAAGCAACAAAATCCCAACAAAGAAAGGCGTCAAGCAGGGAGGTACGATCTTTCCAATGCTATTCACAGCGTGTTTACAGGAGGTATTCAGAGACCTGGATTGGGAAGAATTGGGGATAAGAGTTAATGGAGAATACCTTAGTAACTTGCGATCCGCTGATGATATTGCCTTGCTTAGTAACTCAGGGGACCAATTGCAATGCATGCTCACTGACCTGGAGAGGCAAAGCAGAAGGGTGGGTTTGAAAATTAATCTGCAGAAAACTAATGTTTAACAGTCTCGGTAGAGAACAACAGTTTACGATAGGTAGCGAGGCACTAGAAATGGTCAGGGAATACATCTACTTAGGGCAGGTAGGGACCGCGGATCCGAATCATGAAACTGCAATAATCGGAAGAATAAGAATGGGCTGGGGTGCGTTTGGCAGGCATTCTCAGATCATGAACAGGTTGCCATCATCCCTCAAGAGAAAAGTGTAGAACAGCTGTGTCTTACCAGTACTCACGTATGGGGCAGAAACCTGGAGTCTTACGAAAAGGGTTCTACTTAAATTGAGGACGACGTAACGAGCTATGGAAAGAAGAATGATGGGTGTAACAGTAAGGGATAAGAAGAGAGAATATTGGGTGAGGGAACAAACGCGAGTTAATGACATCTTAGTTGAAATCAGGAAAAAGAAATGGGCATGGGCAGGACATGTAATGATGAGGGAAGGTAATCGATGGTCATTAAGGGTTACGGACTGGATTCCAAGACAATGGGTAGCGTAGCAGGGGGCGGCAGAAAGTTAGGTGGGCGGATGAGATTAAGAAGTTTGCAGGGACAACATGGCCACAATTAGCAGATGACCGGGGTAGTTGGAGAAGTATGGGAGAGGCCTTTGCCCTGCAGTGGGCGTAGCCAGGCTGATGATGATGATGAAACGATGGCTTAGATTTATTACTAGATGCGGTCTGCACCTACGACGGCACGTAGTTTTCCCGCAGTTCAAACATTTTTGCTTTAAAGAGAAGCCGTGATTCACTAATTCCGACTGTTCCTGAAAGTATAATTCTAATTCTGGAAAGAATTCCTGTAATGCACGACCTATTTAATTTATGTTTGCCTAGCTGTAACACATCTTTCTAGCTGTCGATATTTGCACTTTTCGCAAGTCAGCTTCATTTCACAGAGCATAGGTTTGTGTTCGCTGATACCAGACACCACCAAAACCGTCCGAACCCAATTTGGATGATTAGTTAAAAATAAGTCTAAAATATTATTTTGTCTGGTGCCCGGTGTTGTCATCTGAATTAGGGAAACATTGTTAAGTACTGTCAACATTTCTTTAGCTACAGCAGATGTATCCCTAGCATCAGAGAGTTGGCAATTTCAAAAAAGCCCAGGAATATTAATTTCTCCGCCTACCACGACACAATCTATATTTGCTACCTCTATTGGCATTGTAAAACGATACATGACAGTGATAGAACTTGTAGGAGCCCTATAAAATGAACATACTGATAATCTTTTTCCGTTTGGCAATTTCAACCTGCATTACATGCCCTCGCATCTGCGGCTACCGATATAAAGTGCTGAACTAGCAAGCATACTGTCAACAAGTACAAGGACCCCACAGTCATGACGATTTCTATCGTTCCTGAAGCGTTGCTATGCCTCTGCCAGAGAAATAAAGTTAAGTGCGACACATGACGCCAGACTGGACTTTATTCACCGAATATAACACGTAACTGCAAAATAACCGCAGGGGAACCACGAAACAGATGACAAATACGAGCGCAGCTCTTAACAGACACCGTGCAATGAGAAATGTCGCGCAGTGGCGGGCTCCGGATTAATTTTGACCCCCGACCTGGGCTTTTTACCATATCCTAAATCAAAGCACTATCCTTTTAAACAATAACGGTAAGCCCCTGTTATGATTTGGTTAATGACTGCTGTATGCATTCCAACCCATTTTTATTCTTCTGTAAGTTTCCTTCTCGTGGTCTCAATCCCCTAGCTGTGAGTATAATTGAACTAAAAAAACGTACTCCTGCACATATTCTAGAGGGTGACTGTCGATCACGAATTCTCATTCGCTTACCTGGATATTGAACATTACTTTTGTCTTCTGATGAAATGTGCATAATTTTTGAGTTCTACCGGTATTACTAACAAATGGGGCAGAAACTTGGAGGTTAGCAATTAAAGAAGTTTGGGAACAAGTTAAGGGCCGCGCAACCAGAGAAGGAACAAAAAAGACGTTAGATGTAACTTTAGGAGACAGGAAGAGAGCGGTGTGAATCAGAGGGCAAACGGGGACAGCCGATATTATGGTTGACACTAAGAGAAAAAGAAGTCAAAGACACTTTGTTATCCCTACGAGGATGATTGCGAAAGCATTGCGACGTCTTCCTGATGACGACTCGGTTTACGAAACGTAATTGCATTGTTTTCACGTTGCCTTATATGAATTTCTCGCATCACGTGTCTCCGCCTGGTTGGCGTACTTGCGTAGACGTCCAAAGCAACCGGGCGCAGCTGCTGACCGAGAAGTCGACGTCGGAGGTTCGTTCATCGGAGCGCACGACAGAACTCGCCAATATCACCGCTCCGCCTGGCAGTGGGCCAGTGTTGTCAGCGCCTTAGAAGAGAGAGGGACAGTATGGAAACGCTGGCATGAATAGCGGCATCGGAGCCAGCTGTGGGTGGAGACGACGACGAACGCGCGAGCAGTGAGTGGCACGGGCGCGTCTCTGTGATCACGTGACAGTTTGTACCCTCTCTGGACAGGCCACCGAATTCTCCGTTTCACGAGCCACATATAATGCTGTCGCATTAAAAATGGATCTGGAAAGGCCATGTAATGCGTAACGCAGAAAACTGGTGGTCTATTAGAGTTACGCAATACGTACCAAGGGAAGGGAAGCGCAGTCAAGGTCGGCAGAGAATCAAGTGGGGTGATAAAGTTGGGAAATTTGGAATCAGATCACCGGGAGAGGCCTTCGTCCTGCAGTGGGAATAAAAATATAAGATAACGCTATTAATGCCGAAGTCTAAGCACGCGAGAGTTTCTGTACTTCACCACCCCACACACACACAATCGAAATGCTGCCGTCGCGGTTGCGAGTCAAACCTGCAACCTCGAGCTCGGCGGCAGGACGCCATTGGCACTGAGTCACCACGGCGGGCAAGTTGTCAGCGTACGGGAAGGTCGTACGTATACTTCGTCCCACCTGCGACATTGGCACCTGATATGAGGCGTGACAACAACCTGGTGGCGCCGTCACGTCGCCCTTCTCGCACCTCTGACGTCGAGGCGAGGAATGTGACCTTTCTCGAGAGCGGCCACACAGCGAGCGACTTGTAGGCGCCGACGCGCACGCGTGCAGGAATGAATACCCGTCACTGTTTAAAGCTGCTTTTCATCCTCATCGTTCGGCTTGCGCGCGATAGTTCACGGCCTGTGTGTTCCGTCAATTAAAACAGCGAGGTGGATAAACGTAATGTCAAATTGTTAATACGCGACGTCAACACCCGGTTATGTAGTAATGTGAATATGACTCATCGGTAGAGCTAATTTTACTTGTACATCATGCATTCAGTTTAAGGACGATTCGCTTTCAGAAAGGTTCAGTTCAAGAAGCTTCTCGCGGTAGCAGCACTTGTGACAGCTGTGTAGGAAAAGAGAGGTCAGGGCAACGAAAACAGAAAGCTCCCACATGTATGTACTGCTGCGCTGCTTAAAAGCGAGCGCCAGACGTTTACTTCAAAAGAATGAAGGAAGGGTTTTGGTGCCCTGGAAAGGGACCCTACCGCGAACAAAGACGAAGAAAATATTGTCGAGGGTAACGCTTAGTTCTGCGATAGACTTCAGTAATAAAGGAGGGAGAGATGGAGATAGAGGGAGATGGTAGGGAGCTCAACAAGGCGTACATTCGCCTACCCTACACACAAAGGGAAAGGGAACGTGCGAAACGGCAGGAACGGCCGCGCGTAAATTCTGAACAGTGCGTCGTCTACAAGCATACACTGAAGGTTGCCGACTCCAGGAATGGCAGCAATGCACGCGTCGCCATTCGAGCTAAGTATATAAGGCGCATCGAAGTATTAATGCAATAGCGCATTGTATATTTATAAACGTCTTTATTTTACTTGATTTTCTACGGTTCAGCTATTCGGTATGCGCCACTGGGAGATTACAGCATGTGCGTTGAATCTACATGATATTTTTTTTTACATGCTGATGCTGGTACTTCATGGACTTCTGTTCCCGACTAACTGTGCATACCAAGGATGTTTTTGGTTCCAGGGCAATCAAACACACTCGGGAGCAGATTATTGATACATGATGAACTTTGTTTATAGAACGGAGCCGACGGTATGGAATCGTCCAAAGTGGGCGGCATCCAGTTCAGGATGCCGTGGGCCCGCGCCGATATATAGCTTGGCCCTATTCACCAGGCGCTGCTGGTCCTCAGGGCTCGGGTTGTCAGCTGGACCTCCCACTGCCCGACGGTTGGTCCTGTGATGGTTGGTATCGATGGGCTGCGCCCACACTCTCTAACCATGTGGTAGAAGCTATTGTACCACGGAGCAGAAGGTGCGGTTGTATGTGTAGCTAGGTCGAGAGAAAAAGGAAGAGGAAATAACGAGTAACAGAAGTGCTTGAAGAAGTGCTTCTATGTTTGAGTCGATAGCTGCGACATGTTCGCGTCCATTTACTCGGAGCTTCGGTGAAGCTGCTAAGGTGTCGGGAAATAAGCTCCCTCAAACATACTTACTGCTCCAACACGAGATCGGCTTCAAAGCTTTCAAGGCTTTTTATAAGAAGTGACACTTATTCAAACCAGCTTGCTGCCTTGTGTGAAAATACTGGATCCAAATGCTCGAGTAAAGAAGGAACATGGGTAGGCACTGTAGGCCTTGTCAGAAACATCATACAGGATGTATACTTGAAAAGAAAGCACGAAACCGTACGATACTTACCGACCTGCACCTATTGTGCATGGGAGCGGCAGGCAAAGCGCACGGGACCCTTCTATGTTTTATTTTTAATCATATCTTTAATCATTATTCTCCTTAGAAAACCTACACGGTCACAGGGGCTCACAAGTACGTCATGGTAGCTCATCAGCTCGGTAGTTCTGCTCTTCATCACGACGTGACGGGATCGATTCCCAGCTTCGGCGGCCGCGAACCGAAAGGGCCGCAGGAAGAACAGAAAACAGAAAAAAAATACAGATGTGGCGCACAGGCGGTAAAGTGCTAAGCCGGAGCACACTCACTATTGGCGTCACTAATAGCTCGATTGTGGCTCTGGGCAAGATACCGTTATATCATTTATTTCCAGCTCGCCGTGGTGGACCAGTGACTATGGCAGTACGTTGCAGAGCACGAGGTCAAAGACTTCGATTACCGGTCGCGTAGGGCACATTCTGAAAGCGGATTAATTCAACAATACTCGTGGCGCGCGCTTTTGATGCACGTTAACGAATAGCGGGTGATCGAGGCTGATTAGGAGCACTTGTCTGTTGCTCTGGGACATCGATACTCGTCAATTACTCTGTCTGCCAATCAATCTGTTGCGGTAATCAGGCGCGCCACCTGCTGAAAGTTACGTTCATGATCACTAGCGATGACGTAATATTGGAGAGACGGTACCTGTTTTCTTGTTGTTCGGTTCATGACCCTCTGCCCGCACGCGCGCACGGGTGCGCGCGTGCGGGGAGAGTGTCATGAGTCGATGTTGCCTTCCCCCATCTCAGGCGCTGACTCTACGAGACTTTACAGCCTGCTGGTCTTCGTGCAACTCGAACGCCTTGTCCATGCGCCGACCCGCCTCATGGTACAAAGCATCGGGCCAACAAGCGCGTTTATTGCTGCAGCGCGACTGCTACAGCAAGAACTAAAATACAGCCATCGTCTGTCCAACTGCCCGTTATTTCAAAGATGCCACTGATTCACATCCTCTGTCATTATCTCTATCTCTCCTTTCTCTCACTCTTTTAAAGTTAGCATCTTCCACGTAGAAGCCCCTCGAAGTTTCTGTCGCGTGCTTAGGTGCATATGATAGGAGTCGCGTGCACATGAATCTGACTAAGCCGGGACTCGTCGGCTCGATGCGCCAAAATAATTCGTCAGATTCACATGGAGGTTCATATGACGGCTAGCGGATCGATGCCGAGCAAGTTTCGGGACAGAATCATTCAGCTCGACCGCAAAGGTGGGATGACCCACTGTCCGGAACCCCTTGGCGAAATACGTGCCAGCGCGGTCGTAGCGGCTTTGGGTAAGCCCTACTTGTGACTCAATCTGCTTCCGTCGAGGTTCATTGTAAGCTAAGCCAGTGCATCCGCTCATCGACATTTTAGGAACAAAGAAATAAAGGAAGAGGTTTTATACACCAGTCTGAGTATTCAGGTGGGTATCGAGCGGTACATTACGCACACTCGCATTTGCAACCTGCTGCAACGCACCTCTCAATTCCAGATGGTCCGCCCACGATGAAAGGAAGTTCGCCTAATTTTTTTTATGTGCGTGTGTGTGTCCGTGTGCGTGCGTGCGTGTGTGCTGCTTTCGCGTTCGGCAAACATCCGGTAGCAGCTGCAGTTACGTATGAACTCCACGTAAAAATGAATGAAAATAATAAAGTGATGTACGGGTGGGATTCATTGAGTCGTCCTCCATCAGAGTATGAATGAGGCGAGACTCGCCGAAACATGAGCGTCGCAGCGTTAGCGTACGGTTACGCGTTTTCGCATTAATGGCCCGCATACACATGCGTGCCTATCTTGGGCCTCGTGCAAACACGCATCGCATTAATTCCCGTCTCTTGTCTCTCTTCCTGCTTTCAATATATACCGCTTTTCGACGAACCCTATTTTTCGCCACGCATATGCAATGCGGGCCTCTTTTCTTTTTCTGCACCGCCCCCACCCCCTTCCTTGTTGTTTAAATAGTGACGTCACTTCTTCGACCGTTATACCTGAACATGGCCTATCTCCTTCCCTCGTCCATCGTGTTTCGCAAAACGCGCAACGTATTGGGATCCGAGTCAACTTGATTTTAGAACCTACTGTTGTTAGTTGTGCTGCGAAGCGTTTCAAACCGCATCGTGGTTGACAGGTAGCGTTTAAGCGGAGAAATTACCGGCAACTTTTGCGAGGCTAGGTCCGCCTGCAGCAAGCAACATTCCTCCTCCTCCAGTTGAGTTTGGACCGAGCCCAGTTCTGTCCCCTACTTTTAGCAAAGAAAATTATTACGGTAGTGAAGTGCGCGGCAGGAGAAACGATCGGGACTTGGCCCTACTCCGCAACATGCTTGGTGAATTTCTATCTAAGGGTTTCCGTTATTGCTACGCAGGGCATTCTAATTCTTCACTGTGCCGGCCTTTTACGTGAGTTGAAGTCACAAACTCGGCGGTGAACAGACTTAAAAGGAAGCGGCTCAGGGGCCTTCGGCTGCACACGAAGCCGCGATTCTTGTGGAGATGCCGATTCGCGGCGCTGACGCACCAGGCCCCTTCGCTCGCAAAGCAAGCACCGTTGTGCACATAAATATTCCCCACTTTTTCGAACGAGCACACCAGCGGCGCGCGCCTTGTCTCGCGTGAACGCTTCTCGGCGCGCCACAATGTATAACTCGCGGGGCAGAAAATCGTGCACGTCGCGAAGTCGGGATCTCGCGCCTCCGATTTTCTTCATTCGTATTTTTTGCGTTTTATTTATTTCTTGTTTACTTCTGCCTATTTTCCTTCCTTCTTTAAATCGTTTTTCTTCTTTCTTACCATCGCTTTTCTCCTGTTCGTCCGTCCTTCTCTCCTTGCTTCCTTTTTTACCCGTTCTTTCTCTCCTTCTATCTCTCTCTTTCCCTCATACTTTGCTTCAATACTTCTTTCTATTGTTCCTTCCTTCTGTCTATCTGTCTTTCCTTCGTTTATTACTTCCTTCAGTCTGCAAATTCCAATTCCCCCCTTACGGCGCAAATGCCGAGTAACAGGCAGTGAAAGGTTTGACTTGCTTGCGAAGTCATAGAGAGCCAGAAAGCTCTTCTCGGTCAAGCCCAGCGAGCCGCAGAGACCAGTGGAATCCTGGACTCAGGAACCCACCGACCGCCCAAAAACCCCAAACATAAAGTTTATATTACCGCTACTTCTTTCCTCCCTTTCTTCCTTCATTCTATATTCCCTTAGCTTCTTGTTTCAATTCTTCATTTCATTCCTTTCCTTCTCATTTCATTCATTTCCTTCATGTCTTCCCTACATTCTTCTTTCACTCCTCTCTTGGTGTACTTCATTCTGTCGACCTATCAGCCCATCCTTCCCTCCTTGCTTCCTTTCGATCCTTTCTTTCTGCCTTTCTATCTCCATTTCCCTCCTCCTTTGCTTCAATCCCTCTTCCTTTCGTTTCTTCCTTGCGTCCATCGGCCTTTGCTTCAATCCTTCCTCCTTTATGGCTCCATTTCTTTCCTTTCCAGGGACATGCGCCATAGCAGCGCATCCCCGCACGCTGCCGAGTTCCAACGGCATGCCGATCTACACCGCGCGAACTCCGCGTCACGCCGTGGGGTCCACACTATCGCCCCAAAGAAATTTCTTCGTTTTTCTTTTTCTCTCTTTTTTTTTTCATCTCCCTCCTCAAGCCACCCGTTGTGTGGGACCAAGCACGCGCGCGAGGAGGAGCGCGGATGCCTCCGTCGGCGTCCGGAGGAGCGGCGGGCCTCTTTGCGTTCCAGACGTCCGGCTCTCAGCTGCGTCCTATTTGCTCGCGCGCGCACGCTTAACAGAAACCGGGAGGGAGAGACAAATGAAGAAGAAAAAAGAAGAAGTTGGCAGAGAGGCTTAAAAAGGGAGCGTGCCTCGCGCAGCTTATCTCCGGAAGTACGTGTATGTACGCAGAGCGCGGGCGGCCGCCAGCCGGTGCCCCTCGATACGTGGCGGGAGGGTGACAGGCCGGATGGCGGTCACGCCAGAGCGAGCGAGCGGGCTTTCAAGTGTTTTAGTGCGCGCGCCCGTATGTTTGCGACAACGCGCGGGACACCGCCGTCTGAACTGTGGCATGGCACGCTGTGACGCGCGCGGCCGATCTCGAAACGAAAGGGCTTGACGACACAGCGGATCGCTGTCGCACGGCAAAAGCTGGACCGCCAGGCTTCGACCGCGGGGCTACACTACGAGCGCGCACGCGCTGAAGGGACGAATGTACAGTGTCAGTGGAACGCTAGCAAGATGCTGGCACGGCGCTAAAGACTTCTAAACCGCGGTTCGGAAACGACGAAGCCCAAGTAGAATTCAAACAGCGCTAGACGACCGGACCAGAAAGAGGAGACAAACACGGTCTGGTCCTTCTGGTCCGTCTAGCGCTGTTTGAATTTTATTGTTACCATGGAACACCAACTCGCCCAATCCGCTGCCCTTCCCAAGTAGAATCGGACGTAAACGCAACTTGGTGCTGATAGGTCTGACTGCGCGTGTCAATCCTGTTTTTATTGCGCCCTCGTGTACGCCTCTGCCAAAGCTTCACAGTCATGCAGGCTTGCCTGTGATCATACCTGGCTCGGAGCCTTGCATGTAGGGAGGTTTAGAATACCATCGCACAAACAATGCAAAGCTCTGTAAGAGTTAACTGTCTTCTCCAGCCTTCAGACATACTTGACACGTTGTGGCTATAAGGTCACCTTATAACCATAACTTGTCAAGCATACCTAGCTATAGAACTATCTTTGAGAAAGACTGCATGGGACAGAAACCGCGTTATGATATTCCCACTTATGGTCACTCTGCGGCAACGGAAGGCCATGTGTGAAGTCCGGCGAATCGCAGGAAACTACTTCACGTGTCCTTAATACAAGCCGTGCGATGCTATATAGTAACCTTTGATATCGGGAGCATACTTTCCCCTTCAGATATTGTCACTTTAGCAAAAAGCGGCGTTGTGGTTTACACGGGGCGAATGTTATGAGAGGTAACGTGAGAATACCGTGTTTCTTCGGGAGGCTTGGCCTTCCGGTTACCGCGTGGGAGCGGCCCGCTTCGTGAAGACTCACTATCTGCAGGACTTCAATAAAGTTTTACCATACCATACCATACACAATACGAGAGAGATCATTAGTGTAAACTGTGTTGCAAGACTTGCTTACGCATTTCGATGCCATTTTGTTGGAGTCGGTTAACACGCTCCCATGACAACAGCAGCGAGAACGAATCTACTATAGCGTATTTATCAAGGCTGTTTACTACTCGAAGAGTTGAGATTACGCACACGCGCCACCGCATCCTGCAAAGCACTCAAAAGGCAAAAACTCAGCTTCAAAAGCATGTGCTCACTCGGAGAGATAAGATCGCTGCACTGTCGATTGAGACAGCTCTTCTACTAGAAATATTTTGTGCGCGAAAGCAGTACTGTTGTGAGCGGCCTGAAATTCGGCGTCGCACGTGCGGGCAGTGCGCCAGCTCCCTGTCCCACTGCCAAGCTAAGCGGCCTTCCTGAGCGAAGGTCGTTGTGCGCACCCTGCGTCCACTCTGTTCAGGATGGACAGGCCTCCGGTCCGTCTGGCCCCGACAATAGTTGGGACCCACAGCCACACCTTGAGATGATCCAGCTGTACAGAGACAGACCACGAAAAGCAAACCTCCCGAAGAATTCTCCGCCGATTCTCTGTGAAGATATCATTCGAGGCTGCCCGGGCCCCGCTGCTAGCAGGACGCCCCAGAACCACTCGGATGGCGTCGCTGCCTCGCACAAATAATCTAAATGCATTTCTTCTCTTTTTTTTCTTCTCAGCATAATGCCCGCCTTCGACGTCGCCTCCTGGTTCCTGCGGTGAAGCCCACCTCTCCCGGACATGGTCGTATCAGTATACCAAGAAAAGCGTTGTCTTTTTACTTCGGAAGTCTACCTTCGGGCATGACGCAAAGTTATGTTTACAAGTACACAAACAGATTTGTTTCGTGCAGAAATTCTTATACGGAATAGCAGTAGGCTCAATGAATCCAGTGTTCTACGTCGGTAGGGGGCGTCCAGCGCGAATGCATGTCGCACGGTCGTGGCGAAGACGGGCTTGATTAAGTCCGGCACAAATCCACACAATGTGTGCTGCATTCACGTTTTCTGCAATGGTGTTGTAGAACGGGCAGAAGGAACCTTGCGGGCGGCGGTACTGTTGCGACCAGAAGGCATGAGTGCAACAACCCCGACACGCAGCCCGCAACGTTGATATGGGACTGACTGTTGGGCTGCAGAATTCTTTCATTCTAACTTGGGATATATGCTACAGCGCAAAACGCCGCGGCACAACCACAAGCCAGACAGGTGACAGCACTTATCCTTGTCTGCTTTGCGTCTGTTGCCGTATCTTGCGCCAGCGTACTCGTAGAAGAACCGAGATGTCAGTATTTAAAACGCAGATGGCGGGCAGCGCATACCGTATCACGGCAACGAAGCTTGAATTTCAGCAGATTAGGGAAGAAGCGCACGCTCTCACTAGAAATATCGCTATCGCGCAGTCTTCCAGGTAGGCCTTTCGAGAGTTCAGAGCTCTTTCAGAATCACCGCGAACAGCAACGATACGATGGGAGGTCGTTTTCTTGCATGAACGAAAGGTAAACAGTGTCCACTGTGTCTGGGCGCAAAAAAAGAAGAAAAGAAAGCACGGCCACCTAACGCGAAGCTTGCACTACAGTTCGCCAGAGCAATGCACTACGTTTATCGCTCCCTTCCAGGGCATGGGCCGAGAATAGTATCTGTGAAGTGTGCGAGCCTTGTTCTCGGCGTAAACCACGCCAAAAGCATTAGCGTCACGAATACCTATACGCCGCGTAGGATCGAAACTCCGGAGCTACAAGTTATGTACTACAAACTTAGCTTCGCTCGTGGGCATAAATTGCAGCTAATCTACGCGCTTGCATGCTCCAGCAAGCCCAAACGTTTGTCAGGATTTTGCACGATGCATACAAGTACAACGAAATGATCTTGGCATCGGCTGCGCGCGCAAATTAACATACAACGCACTGCTTCACATTATATGCCGGTCGTTTGCCTTCCAAAGAAGCAATGGGCTCGTCGAACTGCGTATATAGCGATGCCAACAGCTTCGCTACCCCCATGACGAAACACCGTCTGTAATACAACAGGAATCTCTCATTATGCTCACGAAGGCGAGCTGCCGACTGAACGATTTAAACTACGGCGCACAAAGTAACAAACCTTTCAAAGGTCGAGTCAAATGGCCGTACTGGAAATGCCGCGTCGTGTGTGCATACGGGGGCGTGAAATATTTCATTTCATTTTTATTCATGACATCTTAGGGAGCTGTCCTAATAGACATGGAAAAAGGCTTTAAAATAGCCCGACTTGGTCATGCCACCATGAAACCAACGAAAGGGTAACGAAAGGGCAAATCAGGATTTACGTTCAGGAGGCCACCGTGCATGACTCTAATCTGTATGCTGAACATGAAAGTGTTTTACGATGCTACTTGCATGCATGCTCGACACTAATTATGTCTTGTAGACAAATGTTCGCACATCGGCTCCACACGCATTAATAAGACGTAATAGCTGTTCGATATAAAATTCCGTGCTGCATTTAATACTGCTCACGAGTGCGCTGAGACATGCGAGAGGTGACGCCACTGTCGTCCTTTCGCATGTCCTTCGCGCCCAGAATTGTTATTATAGAGAAACAACATTGAATGGAACAACCAAATTTTCATTAATGACTCTTTCATTGTTTCTTCAGTGAATTCAAGCAAGTGTACAAAGGACCAAGCGCATTATTCGAGGCGCAGAGTGACTACTTAGCGAGTATTAGCGGGTATTGGCGAGGTCGCGTACGTGTAACCTTTTCATGTTGGCGTGAGCCATCATTTGTAGCCACGGAAGTTACCTACGTGCACATTTCCCGTCGTAGATATGAGACTTCGCTTTCTTTCGCCTGCTGCAACGTCTTCGTGACGTTGCGATTTCACTCATCCATTCCCCTACCCGTTGTAAGGATTGCGGGGGGGGGGGGGGGGGTCAATCCCATCGCTCGTAATCAGTTGTCAAGGTTGGAGTCGGGCATGAATTAGATGGTAGCTGGCCCATGCCGTCGTCCAACTTATCCACGCTGAGGACGTTGTTGAAGGAAAGGGCTGCTTCTCATCGAGAACGAGGAGTATGGGTTTATTTACAGTATCTGCATAAGGACGTTGCAGTTCATCAGTCTGGTATGACTGCGAGAGACAGTACACTCAGCAGCCGCACAACAGCGGTTTATAAACACTCGGTCCTCCCTCGATCCCAAGGTGAGGGAAACGTTCGGCCAGGCACCGTAGACGAGAGCTTACACACACACCTCTTTGCGCGAGGTTCACGGTCCCCAACCGACGTCAGACGGCCTTCGCAGAATTCGGAGCTGACGTCAGGAACGGCACATCCGATTCCCCGAGCTGACCCCCGCAGCGCGGCCGCCGGTTGTCCATTGTCTTGCGTCTTGAACGGCGCGTGGGAAGGGGCCTCCGGAGACGTTCCCTCGGCAACTCCCCCGCTCATAGCAGATCAGATCGGCGGTGGCGGGTTCAGTAACAATAATCGGTCCGCCGATCGCGTTTAGTCACAACGGCGCCGAATCTAGAGCGTAACGGTCGCTTTCCAAGAAAAGTTGACGCCGCTGACGCAACTGGCTGGCAGAACTTGCACCTCAGCGGACTGTTCTTAACACCGTACACGCGGCAGAATTAAGGTTCCTTCGCAGCACTATCTATCTATCTATCTATCTATCTATCTATCTATCTATCTATCTATCTATCTATCTATCTATCTATCTATCTATCTATCTATCTATCTATCTATCTATCTATCTATCTATCTATCTATCTATCTATCTATCTATCTATCTATCTCGTATTTACTTCGCATCCCATTGTAACTGCGCACTTCTCTTTCTGTTCTGTCCTTACCTTTGCTTTGGATCCTTCGCGACCCTTAAGTTCTGACACTGCGCAGTTCTGGCGTGTGATATATACTACACATATAACTAAAGGTCGTGTTTCTGCTCTAGCTGGGTGCGGGACATTGAGAAACGTTGAGTTTGTATATTGAGACTATAAATTTGCTTGCAGATCATCTTGTCCGAATGTCTTCCCCATCCACTGTCGTCAGAACCTCTTCGCTGCTCCGTCGCAGGCACGTGAGGCGACAAGCCATTCCGAAACGCCAATGCACAAGTTCTCCCGTAGACACATTGTATGACAGGGTGTTATATTATTATTATTATTATTATTATTATTATTATTATTATTATTATTATTATTATTATTATTATTATTATTATTATTATTATTATTGTCGTCGTAGTCGTCAACAGCCTTTCGCTGAATCGCATTACGACGTGCGCGACGCACTGATTGAAATTTCTCGCTTCGTTCTAGAAAGAAAAATAGGTTACATCAATTTAGCTAAGATGTCATCCCGGATTTCATACGCGCTAGCTAATTGATAGTGTACGAGAGGCACTTAGACACGTGTTCAATCGTGTGTTCCATGTCGGAAAGCGTCTCGCTCTCGTGGTTCGTAGGTAGCATTGCGATGACATTTATTAATAACAGGCTGGCTCAGAGAAAAAAAAAAGCAGCAGTCAAATTGTTGCGATTCGAAAGTTAGTCGTAAACATTTCTATAGCCTTGTATTGGAACGCACGCAGATAATATACATGCACTTACAGCGGCTGCAGTTATCATTCTACATAGTTGCATTGACTAGACCGATCTCAAAAAAAGGAAAAAACTGCATACTGAGCTTAATTTGAAAGTACATAATACATATGCACATACGTATTATGTACACATGTGTTATATATGCATATAGTACATAATGGCAGGCTTCGCTCACCATTACGTAACTTTTAAACTAACACTAAGTATACAAAAGTGTTTTCGAAATCAAGTCAGTCAGTGCAACTATGTAGAATGAGCAACTGTAGTGACTAAAGTCATGCATCATGATGCTAAAACCTGTGAACAAAATGTTATTATGTTTGCAGCTTTTATTTTCATTACAAGTGGAATGACAAAAGTCGCAGTTTCGCCCGAGAGGCGAAGCATCGAGTGCGATAGCAAATTAATAGGCAGCTATATGTAGTAAGCATATTAGCTTTATCGGCCGCATGAACTTGTATACACTGGCTTACTAACTAAATTAACAAGCACGGTGACACACGCGCACAGGTAACCATGAACACATTTCACTCGATGACCGTGGAAAGTCGCTTTCAAATCGCTGGAGTGAGTAAGCGCGGTAGCAGCAGCGAGCGAATTGACCTTTGTGCTGTCTCTGGCTGCAACACTAACTAAACGTCGAAAGCACAGCGCATACGAAGCTACCAGCACTCCGCATAATTTGTCCACGTCGCAGGACTCTTGAAAGATACGGCGCCTGTGCGACCGCTCCGTAAGCAGCAGCCGCCGGAGTTAAAGCCCCTAGCCTTCCCTCCCCTCCCACCATGCCTCGCGCGCGCTAGATTGAGCCGCGATCGTCGGCTGACCCTCGAGCGTTTCCACTGGCACATACAGCGTACGGCACGCGGCGACTATGTTATCGTGTTTGGACTTTATACGGAACATCACGGCGACGGCGGCACAAATGCGCTTGGAGTGTCCATATAATTGCTATCACCCCTAAAGAAAATCACGAAATGAGACCCCTCATTGAGTTTGCAAACTTGCCGCCCAACTTCCACATAGGGTGGATGAGAGCTATACACTTATGCGGTCTTTGTTGTTGTACGCTGATGCTTATGCGGCATTTGCAATTTTTGTTGTATATGCTCAACATATTATATATAATCACTGCCTTACAACCATTGCAGCATCTATTTACAGCGTCATTCTTATAAAACGCTATCCTTAAATTACAGTTTCGTTTGTATTTATGCAACAAATTCCGGCCCCAAAACAACAAGGATTCGCGGCATTTTGTTGAGCGTGTACAACAAACACCGCCTAAGTGTATAGCTCTCATCCACTCTTTGTGGAAATTGGGCAGCGTGTTTGCAAACTCAATTAGGAAAATGGGCGCCACCACGTTATCAAGCTCATTCGTTGAATTCGCTTCCCCTTTTTCAGCTGTATTCTCGCAGCCTTAGCGCCGACTTGCTCTCCACGAAGCCCCAATGTGGGTTTTTCCGTTCCCCTAAGTTGCATCACGGCGGGAGAAGTACGATGGAATCTCGCCTCTGATTAGGGATGGCTTTTAGGAAAGCTTATACTCATTGCTTCTTGGAATGAACGACACATCTATCTTTGACTCGTGCAATCGTGAAGAGACGATCAAGCACGTGTTGTGTTTTTGTAATCTCTGTGACCTGACGTGCGTCTGGTCGACCTCCCTGCCTTTCCTTCCTTCCTTTTCTCTTTTCCTCCTCCTCCTTTCCTCTAACCATAGGCCACATGCAAGGCTAAAGCGTCCGTCTACTTTACTTTGGGTGCACATTACAGAACTCTTGACGGTCAAAATTTACCTTGCAGAGCACCCACACTTGTAACACCACGCATGTCACACGCGTCTGTCACAGCCCAAGTGTTGCTTCGGGACGTCAAATCTCATGAATTCCATAGTAATTTTGATTGGTTGATTGATTGATTTCGTTTAACGTCCATATTCAACACGTAGGCAATGAAATAAGTCGCAAATGAGGGCTACGGATTAATTTTCCCCACCAGGAGTTATCGATCGGGCACATAAATCTAAGTACATCGCTTTGGAGTCCCATCCCCCATCGTAGGGCAGCCGCTGCGGCCCGTAGTCGAAGCCTCGACCTCGTTTTCAGGTTCAGTACCAAGAGAGAAACAACAAACATTTAACAATGGGAATCAGTGAGAAAGAGTTGACCCAAGGCGGGTGGCCTCCTCAGTCCTGCAGGTAGCCATTGGCCCTTGCTGCTTCCTGGCCTGGTTCACCTGCTTTCGCTGGTCCTCCAAGTCAGGGCCCGCGAGCACGGCCTCCCACGATCCTCGGCGGTCTTCTTCTGTGCTTTTGTTTTCGGTTCTTGATTGAGCTTCTTGATTTTTGGGTCCAGCAAGATTACGACACCCCACCACCAAGTAGCAAAAAAGATAAATAATGGGGTTTTACGTAGCAAAACAACCACCTAATTATGAGGCACGCCCTAGATCCGGGCTGATTTGGACCACCTGGGGTTCTTATACGTGCACCCAAATGTAAGTACACGAGTGTTTTCGCCTCCATCGAAATGCGGCCGCCGTCGCCGGGATTTGATACCGCGACCACGTGCTTGGCAGGCCAACGCCATAACCATTAAGCAACCGTGGCGAGTTAGCTTCAGTAGCAAACGTGAGAGCCATTGAACAGCGACCGCTGTGGCATAAGCACCTTGCGGGAAACGACACGAAAAAGGGTTTCCACTGGCAGCCGCCGATCGCTGTTTGCCACTATTGGACGTATGCATCACTACCGCCGCCTGCATCGATAACGATGGCACATACCGGTTCGTATCACGCTGTGCCCGAGTGGCGACACAAAAAATCACGTGTCCCGCTGCGCCCCTGTCCAAGAACGTCCAAGTATAGGTCGTCCTGTTTTGCTTGCGGTCGATCGCGCACCTCTCACGCATGCTTTCTAAGCTGTGGGGGGCCAGAGATTAGCACGCCGTTATTATCAGCCGCCCTGTCAGACCATTGTTTGTGCCCAGTTCGCGCTATGAACGGCGCTAGATTGCGTAGGCAGCGCCAAGAGTTTGCCGTCCGACTGCGTTCGCTAGCGCAATGGGGAACACGCACGGCGATCCGCATGCCACGTGGTTTGCGTAACATCTGCGACGCGCAGTATGGCGAAAGCGCGGCGTGGCTGAATACTAACGGCTCGTTCGCAACGGCGCTTGAAAAATGTGGAACCATTGTTGCGTCGACCACTAAAAGCGTAACCGCTGTCGCTGAAAAAAAGAAGGCTGGGCAGTGATGCTTTCTAAAAGAACAAAAAAAAGTCGGCGCTGTTCTGGGTGTGTCCTGTGCTCAAACCACTAATAATCAGCTGTCTTGCTTGCGTTTGCTTTCCTGAAAACTCTGTGCCCGCTACTTACGTGTCAAGAGTGATGTGTGTCGCGCTGATAACGCGCATGTCGTTCGTGACCTGGTAGTACCGGGTGCGCTGCGTTAAAGAAAGGCACGCAATATAGATTACGATCATTGTTGTGCGACAAAGATATGCCCCAATGCGCGTAAACTGTTTTTCCAGAGGGGGACGAACATATACGTCATATTTTTCTCACGTTCACAGCTTCCACTGCACTGCTGGAGATAATCAACACAACGCGTACCTTTTGCACCGGGCTGGCTTGCGCAACAGTGTGTCGGCCTCCATACGACGAAGTTGCATATTGTAGTGATGTCACATTCGTCATACACTTCTCATATTCACGGCTTCGACTGGGCTACTGGAGATAAATGAATCGAGACAACGCGTAGCTTTTCTTTCGCCGCGTTGGCTATACAACAGTGTACGGCGGCCTCGATGACGTCAGTGCAAAAGTGCGCCCCAAGTGGTGAAAAAGTAATCCGGAGTCCCCCACTACGACGTGCCTATCATAGTGCAGCGACGCCCAACAAGACGACACGATAACCTCGTGCGAGCGTACGTATACGCAGATGCCTTGGGTTTGCCGCGCCACACACCCGCCGCCCCGGCACATGTCGCGCCCCGGCCGACAAAACAGAGAAAGGCGAGAGCTCCCACACGTTTCGGCGACCGTCGGCGATGCCCGCGCGGAAGCGGGAGAGCGCGCGTAGCGGCTCGGAGGTGCTAATGAGGCGGGTAACGCGCCTAATAGGTCCGCGGCGTCGAGCCGGTCGGAGGCTGTGTACGGTATATAGTGCGCGCGAAGGGCGCGGGACTCCTCGGGGCAACACCGCTAGACATGCGCGCGCCGGAATCTCGACGCCGACCACACTCGCGGGCTCCGCCCGATACGGCACCCATTTCGAGAAAAAAAAAAAATAAACAAACGGCCGCGGCGGAGGAATAAGAGCCATTATTTCCTAACGAAGCGCAGACTCCTATACAGCGTCAATTAGGGCCCACCGTGCATAGTACTCCGGCTCGAAATTGCCGCCTGCAGGACTTCCTCCCGTAGCATTTCGTCGGTTTCACGTTCGTTTCTTTCTTTTTTTAACGTCTTTAAGCCCGCTGTCACGCGTAATGTTTGCGCCTATCTATACTGTCTCTACAACGCGAGACACTAAAGGGGTAAAGAGAAAACAAAAAGACGTAACAGAAATTGCGCGCGTGCCTGAACGTATCCGCGTGCGTGTAAAGACGGAGAGCCCAACCAGAAAGCTGCGACGGGATGCGAAGGGTGGGGCTGCTGGCGCGCAGAGAGAGAGCGCGCGCTTATGGGGTCCGCATAACGAGATTAGCCGATGCAGCTCCTCGTCGTCCCCCCGGCAGACGCCCAATTAAGCCTGGTGGCAACACTGCAAGCACTGCACACACGCACGGCGAGCCGCGGGGCACGCCGCCGGCACTGCGGTGCGAAGAGTGTTTGCCGTTACGCTCTCTCTCTCTCTCTCTCCACGCCTCTTCTTTCTCATGCGTTTCGCCCTTCCTCTTTCTTGGCTTCCCGTTTCGTTTTTGTCGCGCTTCACTTTTTTTTTGTCTGCGCCCCGTTACCCTTCGCTCGTTGTTTCTTTATGCGGTGCACTGCCAGCGCCGTACGCTCGAGCGCCGACCGGCCGGCCAGCGTTGATCGCACGCCTCTGGAGCGCCGAACACACAGGCGGCCGTCGCGCTGCGCGCAGCGTCGCCCATGTATGTATCCAATTACAGCGCGGGCCGCCGCACTTCGTGGCTCGAACGGCGCCAGCAGCAGCGAGTGCGCGAGTTTAGCCCCGGCGCGCCCGAAGCACGCTCATAGCTTGACGTTGTCGACCTCCTCGGGGACATCGGCTGCTGCTGACCCGTCGTCGCGCGAGCTTTTTCGTTTGTCGCGGGCTTCGAAGAAGCCCAGCCCCCGTCTGGGGACAATGAAGCAGAAAGGGGCCCGTGCGGCCACCCAAGTGGGGTGGCGCTGCCTTCCCCTGCCCCCTCCCGCTTAACCAACAGGGACGACCGACCTATCGGTGGACACTGTGACGTCACATGTAAACTCTTGGCGGGTTTCCCCCCTACGACATGAGGGATTTCGACGTAACCGCCTCGTCTTCGTTTGCCGGCCATAACCGCATCACGATCCGCCGCGGTATAGTTCAGTGGCTACAGTATAGCAGCATTACGCTGCTGAGCTCGAGGTAGCGGGTTCGATGCCGGCCGCGGAGACCGCATTTCGATGCGGGCGAAATGCACGAAGAACGCTCGTGTGCTTATAGATTTAGGCGCACGGTAAAGAACCCCGGGTGGGCGAAATTAATTTGCTGTTGTCCACTGTAAGACGTGCCTCATAATCTAATCGCCGTTTTGGCACGTAAAACCCCATAATTCATCCGTCGCATCGTAGTTTTGGCACCTAAAACCGAATATAATTTTAATTTAAATTTAATTCAAGCACACCGCGCGGCGGGGTTTCTCGGTGGAACGAGTGCGCACGTGTTGTTAAAAGGAGGTCGTCATAAAAAAAAAAGGGGGGAGCGAGCATGAGAGAATGGTGATTATAGAAGTGGGAAAATATTCGACTTTTCAAGTATGAATCAAATGTCCTTTGCCACTCAATTCGCTATTCCCCCGACAGGTGAATAGCGAAGAACGCGCGTTCTAAGCCACGCTGTGGCTATCTCGCGAAACGCAAGTGACTCATCGCAACTCAGCTGGGCGAGAAGCGGCCAAATATCATGTATAACGGGAATATATGCCTAGTTTTCCCAACCAGATTTTGTACTTCGGCCGTTGCACGGAAGAGGACGCGCAGTATTCTGCAAGTGGTCTATTGCGCAATAAAAAATAAACTTAAGAGAAAACGAGACCTAAGTATGCTACGTGGGACAAACATACGGCATCAAGCGCACTAAAAAAGAAAACATATTATTAAAGTGAAGTTTTCGTCGCCTTTCGCAAGTAGCAAAAGATCTTTAGTTTAGAAAAAGTGCGAAGAAAGAAAACTGGGAAAATTTCAAGACAGCAGAAGCGCCTTCCTCGCCGGAATTTGGCGTGTCTGCACGATTCGGAGTGGGTTTCAGGCCGAGTAAAGTGAGCTGATCCGAGAGGTGGCTGTAATCGAAACTGGGCCGATCACCAGGAGACGGCGGAACCCGTGGTCGCGTGGTGAGGGTCTCCTCGTTTTCTCGCCTTAGAGCACGTATTCGCTATACGCTGCAACACGCAGTGCAGAACATGCGCTTCAGCGCGACGCCAAACGGCACAAAAATTTCCGCGATGGCAGATAAGCGTGAAGTGTTCCTTGCGCGTGCTACAATATAATTTAAGATTACGCGCATTACGGGTCTCCTCGCATAGAATTTTATTGAGACGTTTCGAGAAAGCCCCGCTTAACGTTGGTACCGACAAATGCGTTTCAATCTGCCAGTTTTTATTTTATTTACTTATTTATATTTTAATTTTTATTAGTGTGTCTGCTGCAACGCCGAAAGTTTACAGAGCTTTGATTCCGCGACGGACCACATCTGCGCGGATCCTTCGCACGCGAGGACTGGAACTCGGAGTCGCAGTCACCGTTAATATACATGCAACCAACGCGGTGCTTCCGTTTCTTACAAGTAACAACATGCCGCGCAAAAAAAAAGAAAAAAAATTCAACTTCGTGGTTCAAGTACCCTGCCCGCGCCGACAGCACTGTTATACCAAGAAACGTGTATACGACGACAGCACGGTTACTGGCTCGCTGGACTCGCGACCTGTTGAGGAAGTATGGCAGCAAGTGCGTTCTAAGTTACATATACCGTCAAACACGTTCGTTTAGCGCGTTGACGCAGTCACACACACGCATATGCAGTGGCGTAGCTAGGTCGTCTGGCACCCGGGGCCCATAGGGCTTCTGTCACCCCTACCCCCCCCCCCCCACCTGGTTGTAGTCGAGCAAGGCGAGGATATCGACAATTTCCGGGTTTCAGCACCAGTACAGCCGCCTTGGACACCGCGCACGTTCCCCGGCTCCTCCTCTCCTTCGCTTTCTTTCCAAGAGGTCGCGAATGCAGCAGGTATTGGCGGCGAAGAGTTACGGAGTTGCCATCTATCGGAAGCGCCTCGCTGGCGTAGTATGAGGGATCACGCGGCGCGCTCCTCATAGGTTTTGCTGTCAGCCCTCACTGAAAACACCACGCGGGAGCTCTCCCGGAAATTTCTGTAAGTACTTTCGTGACGAGAGAAGTTTTTTACTGTCTAAATAATAATCTTGGGCAAACTGAAAGCACAGAATCGTTTACAGACGCTATCTCTTTACCGAATACGTACTGTGAACGCCACTGTGCGCGGTCGCCGCGATTTAGTCTCCCGAACCGGCTTGTGACCAAACTATGTGAAATATGTTCTTATAGTGTTTGTATATCTAAATGGAGCGTAATAGAATGAAGCCTCAATGCAGCGATCGCACAGCTTCGCAGAGACCGACTGCGCATCTGCATGCTTGTCCGCGCACTATTTCGCTTTCGCCACGTGCGCGTTTTCGCACCGTGCCATGAGGTTTAGGCTGCAGAATATGAGCATTTGAAAATATACAAGCAACCAATGTTACGTGGGCGCTATCAGAGCTGTTCAAAAATAATTTCATTGTAGAGACTTCGACGCCTACGGGAATTGATGTGCCGGACGTCGCGACAATTGAACCTTCTTTTTTTTTTCTCAATTCTTGGACGTTTCAATATTTTTCCTCGAGTTGCGTCGCGCTATATGTTTATCGGCGTTCTCAGCATGCGATTTCCCGCTGCTTCTTTTTTTGTAATCCAGTGCATTAATTGATAACACAAACATGACCATATGCCATACGTTTTTTTTTTTGTGCTTCTTACCGCTCCCTTTCCACTCCAGTGAACTTGCCAGTATCTATAGCATCGACAAGTTCATAGACCAAAACATCATGACATTAGTCGGGCAGCGGACTCGGGCGAGCGTCTCAGTGTGCGTTTTTCGAACAATGCAGACCCGCCGCCGAAGCAGAAATCTTCCTCCCGTTTGTGCTTGCTGCATACCCGAGTTGTAGCCGATGACTGTTTGCCGGTTTTATGTTTCGCGAACCAAGCTTCACGCAGCTTCTTGTCCTGCGGCTACATATGAATAAGGCTGACAGCGGGCCCCGTTGCGTACGTCCGGCACTGCGGCACCGAGCAGTAGCCTACCATGTTGCGCACCTTCAAAGGCAGCCACTACCTATTCTAGTGCTTTCGATCGTTGTAAAGGAGACACTCGAAGCGGGAAAATCTCGCCAATGAATGAGGACCGCAGCATGCGAGGGAACTTAAACTTTCCTTTTCAGCTGGCTTCGGCGCTCCCGAAGCAGCCGACGCGGCCGCTATGTCCACGTGATCCCCTAATTGCACGTCAGGCCGACGGTGGCGCCAGCTTTTCCATTGGTGGAGCTCGAGGCCAATACACGCTGTTTTTTCTGCGCCAAATAACACAGTGTGCAGCACTGATAACTTGTGATAAGCGCATGTGCACATCTTCTGTCAGACTGTAAGGCTTGGTAACCAATACAAGTGCGGCATCGTGGCAAATACGGCTCCCGTCACAAGTAAAAAAAATTATAAAGTTTTAATGACCAATTTTAGCGGCAACATTGCATTTGCAAAATTGAAGGCTGACATTCATATCTTGCCCAACAACAACTTCACAAATATCGTCGTAGGTACTATGGCCAGCAGTATTTTGGCTGTGGGCAGCCCTGAGCGAAAACAAAAATTAAATTGTGTCTCAGTGACGCTGATATCCCCACCATATCAGAAAAACGGAAAACGCCACCTGCCTCCCTGCTGCGCGGGCGCCAATATTATGACAATTACGACTTCTCTTTATTGTGATCAATAAAGCCATGTTTTTATTTGCTGCTATACGGACAAATGTGATTATCCTAGCTGCGGTACCACCAAAAGATTGGGAACAGAATAGAGCACGCTTCGCGTCGATTCTTGGCGTCACCATAAACAAAAAGGACCTCGATGAAGCCCGTGCCAGCGAAACCTGTTGGTCTGCACTCGCAATGGAGAGGATTGAGGGATCAACCTCACTGGTGCACTATTTCATATTTCTTTAGCTACTGCCATACTGGGCGCCGCCCGCAGTGCCAAATTACTGTAGGTTTTAGCACCCAAAACGATTTTGTTTAAGAAGTTTTTGTTGAGTTAATATGACTTTGAACCCTCAATTCTGGAATTGAAGCGCTTTCTCTATAAGTACTAATTAGGGCATTATTAAGGATATGGTTATTACTTACCCGCCATATTTTTCACGCTACCGAGTTCCTAGTAATCACAGACACATAACTTCATAGAATATCCGGAAATATCCTTAGAAAATTCACGTTTTTCTTAAAATTCTGTGCAGCTGACACAGACACTGTACTTATGACATGAAGTCACACAATAACAACAGCTTTCTGAAATTTTCGAGGGTAAGCAGGAAAGCGTGAAACATAACGGCAGGTTTCGCAGCTGCTTCTCGGAGCGAGCGGGAGATGGGAAGTAAAAGCGAGCTGAACATCGCGGCGCCCGCGCTATATACAGCCTGTCGAGTCATACGCCGCCAAACTCTTCGGCCGCATCGAGGCTGAAGACGATCCAGAGAATACCATTTGCGACTTTTGACGGCCGCACTTATGCAACGTCGCTCTCAACAAACGTTTCGAGGTAAACGAGAGCGCCAGGCGCGCTCATTTAACGCCCTCTTACTGCTGTCTTTGTTCGTATTCGCTGCGCGTTCTGAACGGAAGAGGGACCCAAGAGCCTCCACGCCTTACTGTATGTTTAGCGACTCCTGCTCCCAGCATGAACGCACAGCACACCCCACATGAAACATTCCGCTAAGGCGAATAGTTTAGCGACCATTTTGGGAATGAAATTTTTTAGCCCGCACATTCGTGCAAATATTTCATGGGGTGTTGATAGAGCTGCAGCCGACAATTCTGCGGCTCAACGCATCGGGTACATGAGCTCGGGCTACTGGATACCGGAGCATTCTTTGCCATTTGCGCCCAGTCAAGCCGGCAGAAAAAGGGGTGTCTTCAGCCGTATGACACCCCCCCCCCCTCCCACTGGCTCCCTGCACCCGGGGCCCACGGCCCCCCGGCCCCCCCTGTTGCTACGCCACTGCGCATATGTATATACAGACACTGCGCGCCCAGCTTAGCGCTTGATCCCGCTCGTTCAACTTCACACACACGCGAGTTGCGCGGGGAAGGCGTCTCGCAGGGAACAGGGTCACATGTGAGCGCGCCTTCACATCTGCCGACGACGACGCGTTCCGAGCCGCAGCGGCGCCAGAGATCTCCCGAGTGCAGCGGTTGCGCTGCGCGACAGGGCGGCGCGAACAGTTCGCGCTTGTCAGGCGCGTCGCACAATGGCCGAGCCGGCCCGTGACAGCCGGCGCCCGTAACCCTGTCACGGCGTCAGCGCGACGGCCGCTGGCTGCGCTGGGCGCCGCTGTGCCGTAACCCGTCGCATACCGCGCGCGCGCGCAGCTTTGACTCGCGCGTGCCTTCGCCGTCGAAAGTTACAGCTGCCGGTCCCGTTCGCCAACACTTTTCGTTCTTTCGATTTCTTTCTTGAAGAGAGAACGCACGGGCACGTGAAACGTCAGAAAAATAGAAAGATAGACGTGACAATGCCCGGTGTCCCCCTCTCCCCCCCTCCTGCTTCCCTCCCCCCGCGAGCCCGCCGCACTCCCGTTCGGCCGCCCTTCCCCGCAACCAGCATCCCGTGTCTTCCCCCGTTACACGTTCGAGACACGTCGGATACATTTTTCAACAACACAGGTGGTTAAGATGGCAGACCAGTAGCTGCGAGTGAGAAAATGGGAAAAAAGGTCAACGAGCTCTTGATCTTAGCGGGCGGTGCTGTTCGGCTTCGACGCGACTTGTGACGTCTGCCAGCTGAGAACAAGCGGCATCGATGAAACGAAAGTAAGTATAGGGGAAAAAAAAAAAAGTTGAGTCACTTTCGATTGAGTGCACTCGAATAGCACTGTGGTGTGCGGTGGTACAGCGCGGTGGAGGACGACGACGAACACTGTTTCTGTCGGACCCGGCTTTGCAGACGTTGACCTTTTGCAATCCGCTTCGATCGCGCAACATGGTCCTGCGGCTTACCCGTCACGCCTCGCAAGATGACGAAGTGATGCGCCTGTCAAGCGCCAGTCACAGACGTTGCTCAGGCACGCAATAATAATAAAAAAAAATGTCCACTCTTTCAGCGAGCGTGGAATCGTCTTACTTGTGACGGCCGGTTAGTGTGATTACTCGGTCTCTTCGTTGTTACAAGAAAATAATAATAATAATAAATTTAAAAGAAGAAGACGAAAGAGAATAAAAGAAAGAAAAAATATAAATTAACCGTCACTAACTTCGGGTTCCGTCCAGTATACAATACGTGCATTATACAGTGACCCATTGAGTAAACATAACCGGTGATGCACACATCGGTACAGCATGGCAAACGACGTCGCATTATAAGCAACTGTATCGTACCAGATCCGGGGGAAGGCGCCGTGACGCTCCCGCTTCAACCGTAATAAATTTTAATACCGTTTAGCGAAGAGGATGTTGGGCTAGCGCACGCAGCATGGTTCTGGGACAGCAGCTGTTCATGGCGCGCACTTGCGATACCGCCTCTTCCAGCCTGCGGTGAATTAAACGCAGTAAATTTGGCGAGCTAAAAGATCGTGAAGAAGCAGTTGACGAGGAAAGTTTAATCTGTACCGAGATCTCTGTGCGCTGTCCTATATTTTCGTGTGTATAAATTAACACTCGCTCAGTTGACAGCGAGCTCATACACGAACAATTTTTATTGTTTTGTTTTTGTTATGTTCTTATTCTTATACTGGTTTTTCTTAAACTATTATATAGTTATCTTTAGAGGGTTGAAGACCAAGGCGTATAGTGGTGACTTCCTTAGGTGAAGTGAAAGGCGAGTCGAACCTGCTTTTTATCCTTTAAAATTATCTAGTCTAATTCCAAGCTTTATCTCATTTATCTTCAAGTAATTCTAGTTTCACTTATCTATCTTCACTTGTTCTTCCAGCTTTAAATTCCTTCAATTTCTCCCTATACTAGACTGATTGTTGTCGTGCAGTGATTCTACAGAACGGAGAACTTCTTTTTCTCGGGAACCACTGCACAGATTCTGATAAAACTTAATGCACATAAAAGCTTTACAAAATAATCTCTAGTGAACGTAGAAAGCAAATAGACTATCATGTTTACAACTCCATAATTCAGTACTGAAAAACGATATCGCAAATACTGCAATTAGCACCAAACAATACATCTAAGGCAGACAAAATTGATGTATTATACACCCCCATTATATATGTGCCAAATCTGTGAGCAGGACGTTTGCAAAGCCCTTGTGAACATTGTAAAAAATTCGCGTAAGAGCTAAATTTAGCAACCAAATTTATCTGGTTGAGATGCTCTATTGGATGCATCAGATGCAGCTTACATGATTCTGATATCTGTTCTTGGCGCAATGTTGCGAACTTGTAAACTTCGGGCTTCTAGTTCATATTTTTAATCTTACCGATATTCGGCAATTTTTGTTAGAAATTCTACACCATAGATCAAAATTATGCGTCCTAGATTCACTAGAAGTTACTGTATCTCTCGTATGCAACACATTTTATTCAAATCCGTCGAGTGATTGTCCCACAAAAGCATTTCTGCGTCTTAGATGTATTTGAATAGAGAGATCGGAGTCGGCCTCAAGGTAATTAAAGCTTTCTCTTAAGCTTTAACCTTTAGTTTTATTCTAGCTTTATTCTCAATATTATTAGTACTACTGTCATGCGAACCCGTCTCTATTCTCACTGTTGTATAGCTTGCTTCTTGTCCAATCCCCGTTGTATGTGCCACTGCGCGATCATCATAAGTATAATCATCATCGATGTCCTTCTGTTTTCTACTGATACCACTACCACTAACGTTACTAGAACTGAAACCGCGTTGTGCAACCGCCTATATTGTGCAGTTATTGTACATATACGATTCCCCGTAACATATTTGGTAATCGTATAGGTGGTCTTGCTCCTCAAACACTTTAACCCCGAAGCAGTCGTTGATTTGATTCTCTAGCAATGACCAACGAAGCGTGGACAGCACAGCACCCTTTGCCACCTCCCATGCTATCGCATCCTTGGGACCCTGGGACATATTGTGCCACAGATGGCGTGGACGTGGAAAGCGAAAACCCTATGAACGAACACGTCAGCAGTCACAACAGGTGCTACACTGCGCTGCATGCATGGTGTTGGTTACCATCATTTTCTACTTATGAGGGGCCGCCCGTGTCTGGAGACTCACGAGGGTGACCTCGCGATCTGTGACACGTGCGAAGAGAAGCTCAGTGATTCGACCAGAAAGACCTGACGTCGAACGGTCTTTCTGGCGAATCGAGATCTTCGTGCCCAGACATCGATCAAACCATGCATGCCGTACGTTCATGATGCGTTGGGTCTGGGCAATAAAGTCGACAGCAACATCCTCTGTTGTTGCTTTTTTCGTCCATACAGCCGAAGGCATTCGGGTCCAGCCAGTCGCTACCGCAGCCGAGCACTGCTGTCCCTCTCCGTTACCGCAGCCACGCTGACTGGCGCACGGTGGACAACCAACACGTGTTGGCCGCTCTCGGGTTTGTCCTGTGGCGGGTCACTATGCCGCAACCGCTGGCCGTATACCAGCCGATTGGAGCACCCAAAATGTATGCTGCTCCGGAGAAGATCCCTCGTCCCTTTCCTCCCCGATCTGAGTCGCAGAACTCTGAGGCCGTCTCCGCGAGCAAACGTTCGTCGTCGCAGCAAAGACGATGGTCTCCTATATACCCACCGGGTCGCCGGTCCTCGTCCCCGTCCTACAGTGGCCTCTACACTCCGGGAAACTAGAGCTAATGCAGCTTTCGAAAATGATACTGCATTACTGACGCGACCCAAAAATGTATCTCTTGACTGTATCTACACCCGACACTAGCTATACTCGACGTTCGAAGTAAATGCTGTCCCATCTACGCCGCTCGCGGACACTGGAGCACACATCTCAGTAACGAGCGCTGATATGTGGCATGGGCTTCGGAAGGTTCTTACACCGGTTGCGCAACATACACTACGAGTCACGGACAGAAGTACGCATGCCGTTCTTGGTTTGTGCATACACCATCTGACTAAGCATCGCGCGCAGGCAGACCCTGTGTTTTAGCTGCCGTATTCAACCAGCGTTTTCATGATCTTATTTTCGGCATTGATTTTCCGTCGATGCACTTAGACTTCGTTATCTTTTCAATAGGTGTTCTTCAATTTGAACTTCCTGTTGATCCCGATGTCGTCCCCGATGCCCCCTCAAGCCATTTGTAAGCTCTTGATATCCGCCGCCTGTAGCTTCAAGCCACAATGTCGTTTCCGCGACAGTACCGACGGCGACTATGAATGTCTATCGCCAGTTCCTGACGTCTACCTCAAGCGCTGTGTCGCTTTCCTGAACATCGTCACTACCATCCGAGAAAATGAGTTTGCCTTCCCAAGCTGAACCTCGCTGCCTTCTCCGCAGCGGTCGTCGCCGTCGCCGCCGCCGGCACCGCCGCTGCGGCGGCGGTGGCGGCGGCGGCAGTAGCAGCAGCAGCAGCAGCAGCAGCACCCCTACAGCCACATTACCTCTGCTCAACGAGTATACCATAATTTTACCTTGGAACATGAGGTCTCTTCACGCCTATCTAGTTCCCTGTCTCGCACAGCACCCTCCCCAAGACTGTTAGGAGAAAGTATATCTTCACAGGTATTCACAAAAAAATAAGCAGGATGGCGTCACATTCCGCGCGACCCGCCTTTTAATATATCTTCATTATAGGCGAGCTACCGCAGTGCCTTCGTCTTCAACTAAGTGACATTATGACGATCGCTACGTCTATAACTTCCGCAATACTACATGCTTTTAGCGAAGCGTACTATTCTAGACGGAAGGGCATGCGGCGCTGGTTAAAGCAGACAGAGAGAGAAAGCGAGGGGGGAAGGAGGGGGAGGGGAGTCAGAGAGAGCGGGTGCGCACTATTCGGACCAGCTGCTGGACGCGCGTCGGGGTTAATGACTCGACCGCAACACGACCGTGGCTTTCTCGTAAGCGTATTGTTTTCTTGACGTTTGCGTGGGTTAATGTGCGCGCTATGTATAAAGAAGGAAGCTCACGCGTTACGTCAGCACAAAGAGAGCAGCGTTTCTTTGGGCTGACGCAATGTTTTGGATTGTATAGTAGCTCACCTGTCGACGTAGCTCGTGAGCGTTGCTACAACGAAGCGACTAAGATCACTCGTACATCCATCCATTCATTTATTTATTTGTTTATATCGTAGTACCGAAGGCCAGCGGACCCAAGTAGGAGTGAATGAATATAAATATAACCAAGGTGCATGTACCACAACACACACACAAGAGTAGGAGAACGTCCCCTCGCCAAACCGCTACAATATCACAAAGTTCGACTACAACAACAAAAGTAAGAATAATGCCAGGACTACATATCTTTACTGTACTGTAATGTAATGCAATGTGCTTTTACTGTACCATTAAGGAAGTTTGTGTGCGTTCTCGAAGTTATTTCACTCGTTCATGAGAACTGTGCGTGTTCGTGCCGTGGTCTTGTACTTTCTCCTGTGTCTTCCTCGACTCGTCTGCAGAGCTTTATATGTGTTCGTACACTTGGGTCTCTTTCCAGCGTTTCTTGGGGCTCTTGGCGCTTTCGTTTTCCTTTTCTTCTCTGTTCGAAGAGGAGTAGCCGGTGCCACACAAAGGTGCCAACCTCTTCATTCACATGTTATCTCATTGCTCTATGGCCGAATTCGCAAAGCTTTTCTTTCGTGAATGCGCTTTGCCTTTGACCGATCGCCTTCCCCAATAGTACGTCGAGCATCAGGGTTGGCTGGCACTTTCTCTTACGAAAAGATATACAGCGTAAGCGCATCACATAGCTTTTACTCTAGAATTTTTCGTAAGAGAATATTCAGCCAGTCGTCTGACGCTGGACGTATCATTAGCGAAGGAGAGGATGCAATGACAAAGAGCACTTACGAGAGAAAAAAAAAGAAGGCTTTCCTAAGAAAGTCACAGCAACTAGCGCAACTTAGTAGTCAAGTTCGCCGCCGCCCGTTTTTGTGGAGCGTATAAGCGTTCCGAGAAATGCAAGAGGCGGTGCTTCAACGGGCCTGGCGTTGTTTCGAGAGTCCTCCCAGACTCGTCGCTGTAGCTGCAGACCTTGCCTGCGGCTACAGGAGGTCCTCGCCGTGCAGATAGGAAGACAAAAGAAAGATTACAAGAGAGAGAGAGGGAGAGGGGAGAGTTCGGTGCTTAAGGCATGGCCCGCTTCCGAGGACCGCAAGGTGAAGCACCTTACCGTCGATGAGTGCAAATGGGCCCGATTCCTCGCATGACGACGAGAACGCCGCAACAGCTCGAAGGCCGGCCGATCGAACAACGCAACGGCGGCGGCGGCGGCGAGCACTCACGTGCCGTACAGTGAACGGGCAAATTTGTCAGCATCCGGCCTGCTGCTTATGCTGTAAGACCGCGGCGGCCAAGCGGGCAAGGGCCGTTGAGGTTCGCGCTTACGAAAGCGCGTTCATCGGGCGAGGTCGTAGGGGGCTTTCGTGAATGGAAACGCCGGTGGCGTACACGAGAAAGGAACGGCAGTGAGGGGAGTCGAAGCGCTGAGGCCTGTAGTACACCCGCGTATCACTGAAAAGCGTGCAGCGCCTGTGTCTAGGAGCTAGCCTTTGGCTGCGACGTTTATACTTCCGTCAGCTGGCGCACGCGTTTTAGCTGCCTCCTCGGTAACGAGGATAGATATTGCTACACGTGATAGGCAAATTCGAGACTGACCACACTTCATTTGTATCCACGATTAGCTTTTTTCCTAATTTGCCGACCCGCTGCTCTTTAAAAATAGACTGAGATAGCCTACAATTTATAGGCACCTCAATATAGAGTGCATCTGTATTGGCGTCGTTGGCTGTGCCGTGTACGGGTGCCAGCGCGTGTACCTGCCGCCGTCTTCACCCTCTCTCCTCTCTCTGCCCATTTCCCTCTTTCCCACTGGTGGGTAGCAAACAGGAAGCGGTTCTGGTTAACATCCCCAGCTTCTTTTTTCCCTCTATCTGGTTACTGCTTTCCTCATTTACTGCTCTGCATGCCTGCGTATCTTTTCTTATGACTTAACAGTACACTCATCGCGTATTTCCTTGCCCTTCTCTCTCTACATCTTCTTGACGTTCCCCCTATCCCGTCCTCAAGTGTAGGATGGGCAACCAAACGCATTTATGGTTAACAACATTTTCTCTTTATTTTCTCCTCCTCCTCCTCCTCCTCTACATGCGTCTTTTACGCAATAATTTTGTCAAAGTGTATAAGCTCAGAATTCTATGCAGTGTCTATAGACACTCGATGGGCAAAGCAGCGTCCTACACAGCAATTATCTACCAATGATTCTGTATCGGCTTTGCGCATAGGCTAGTCATGTCAACGTTCGTAAGAGGGTGTTAGCTTCCGCAGTTCGATGCCGTCGACTCCATAGACTACCCACGCGCTGCACTCATTTAAACAACGCCGCGGACACACAGACCTGCACTGGGCGGGGAGACGGAGGGTGAAGCTGGGAAGGTGGAATCAAGAAGGGTGACTCTGCTGCCTCCGCACCTCTCCGCGCGCACCCCCCCCCCCCCTCCTTCTACCTTGCCCCCTCGTTCGTCGTAGTGCTGCGAAGGGAACAGGTTTTCGCCCGCTGGAAACAAATCGCGCCTAATCACGGCTCGGATCTAAATATACACCGCGAGAAGACCCCCGCGCCGATCGCACGCATACGCACACTCTCGGTCATGGCTGCGTGATGAACGGCTCGCTTTGGCGCGAGGCCCCTACGCCGCCTCGGCTGACGCGCTTCACACATATGCAGGAGCGTGCGGGCGCGATGAATGCCCGCGTAGCGTGAGCGCTGGCACATGTCCGACGCGAGGGCTTGAGAGGCCGCTCTTTTTCAGGGTGGGTCGCTTCATCTCGAATAGAACCTCTCACACGTGCTGCGCCGCCGATGTTACGACACATTTCTACACGCAATAGGGAGGCCACACAATGGCTCAATGAAATCGTCGCACGAGCACTGGTGAGAAACACCGTACTGACAGCTTTTGTCTTTCTCACTCACTCGATATAGCTGCATTCTTTGGCGTATAAGGGAGAAGGCCCAGCTGAGACGTTTTCTACCTCGATCTCTTCACGGCAAACTATTTAGAGCCCAGCAGAACGTTTATCGCGTAGACACTGCCCCTCCCCTGTCTATATTGTGCTTGCTAATCCCGGTATTTATATACATGGCATGTAGGCAGTTGCTGTAATGTCGAGTCGTTTATAAACCTTTAAAAAAAAAAGAGCTTTCAAATGCCGTACAGCAGGATGAACATTTACCAGCTGGCCCCCTTTAAACACACATATGGAGAGGCATTTTCTTTCATTTTGTTTCCATCGCCTCCCAACGTGCTCGAAATGCAGCCACCGATGCAAGGAGTCGAACCTGCGAGCTCGTGCTCGGCACCAGATTGCCATAGACATCGAGTCACCGTGGTGGGTGCACTCTGAAAGTAGAAGTTAGGGTGCTACGATGCCTTTGCCGCCACCCGGCGGGAGGTGGCGCTGACATCGAGGCACCTTAGTCGAAGAGACCTGCGTCCTGCCACTGCTTGCAAGAACAATTAAAGAAAAAACAAGACGCCCTATTTCTACGCTCGCGTCTACACGTAATTAAGTAGAAAGATGTGTTGTATAGTGATTGGTATTTAGCGATCGAGTCAAAGTTTCACGGCAACGTTCGGTTGGAAGATTGCGAATTTATTTTTTGGATCTTTATTGCGCATTGATATCGCGTTCCGGATAGTTGTAACGATTCAATCCTGTATAGGTGGCGTCCAAAATGTGGCGTACATGACGTGTTTCCGGCTCGGCGACTGGTTCCGGCCGGCGAATGCAGCCAGTAAAAGCATGGCCTAAGATATTATAGTTTCTGCTACTCGGAGGGCGCCGCCTCGCTGGGGCCTGTATTTGGACGTCCCCTAGCCTCTGCCGCACATATCCGCAAGGGTTCGAGCGGCGCTCCGCCCACGTTATCACCGGGGATCTACCAGTCGTGTACGCTGGTCGATAACTTGAAAGGAATAGAATCGAGCGAAAGGAATCCTTGCATTATATATCGCACACTGCTTGCTTTTGAAAGCGACCAGCCAGAAAACAATCGTACAGGGCGGAACTGTTCTACTCTCGAGGTCAATGCTATAATGAACCTCGCTCAATCAAAAGTAAGGACAGCGCGGTGCATGCAAATGGGCACGCTGAAAACCTACACTGAGACTCCCTGGTGATACATCTAAAGGAGAAGCTGGATCGCGAACAGGTTCACATTTCGACAATGACATGTCGTTCAATTATGTACGTAAACTAACTTATACCAGGCCTCAGTCGTTCATGTCTGCTATATATAGGAAAGCTTGGTGAACAGAGTGTAATGTCACCGGTAATTTAGTATTCTCGTCGGTAATAAGCGT
Organism: Dermacentor variabilis; assembly: GCF_050947875.1. Taxonomy (NCBI): domain Eukaryota; kingdom Metazoa; phylum Arthropoda; class Arachnida; order Ixodida; family Ixodidae; genus Dermacentor; species Dermacentor variabilis. The sequence goes on along the minus strand of NC_134571.1, from coordinate 57,831,471 downwards.
AGCTCGGCTTTTTCAACGACTAATAGACTGCCTGTAACAACATTCACTCCGTATATGCATGCATAGGAGCCCGGAGTAAAGGGCATATATATGTAAGGATATCTTGACAGAGCCGAGTACGGTTGAGCACGTGTGTCTGACCAAAGGCCAGTTGCCAGGAACACACACAGTATGCAAACAACGTAAGCAATAGCGGACCCGTAATATTTACAGATCTCCGTCTTCTGCACACTCTTCGTTAAACTTAACTTCAATTTGTGCACGTCGCGATATAGAATCATTAAAGTTCTTGCACAACGTAATTAACTCTTGTTGTCGCTTGTCAAAGACAACGTACTTAAGTTTCGCTGAACCGCCCGTTACATGTAGTTCTCGTATTCTTAGTCTTAATCCTTACTATACCCATGTACGAACACCAACAAGTGTTAAAATTTAATTTTGGGAGTTTACGTGCGAAAACCACGATCTGCTTATGTGGCACGCGGTAGTGGGGGACTCCGGGATAAATTGGACCACCTGGGGTTCTTTAACGTGCACCTAAATCTAAATAGACGGGTATTTTCGCATTTAGCCACCATCGAAATGCGGCCGCCGTGGCCATCTACAAGTACACTTACTCCCATCGCACAGTATAGACTGCTGGAACTCCATATAGGCTGGAACATTCGCTCACTTCATTTAAATGAGTGTTTAACTTCGATTAGCAATGGTTGTTAATCCGTGTAATTTTTCTTTATATTTGTCATAGTTCTTTGCCGATGCCTGATGTCAACGAATGTACTCTCTCTCTCTCTCTCTCTCTCTCTCTCTCTCTCTCTCTCTCTCTCTCTCTCTCTCTCTCTCTCTCTCTCTCTCTCTCTCTCTCTCTCTCTCTCTCTCTTCTCTTTTTTTTCCCTTTATTTATGGTTCTGTTATGTGCGCCCAACCCTGTAGCCCTTTCTGTAGGGCATGCACTATGTATAAATAAGCAAAAATAAACACTTGTAGTTCTGCTACATAAAACAGCCTCCCTAAAGCCCAACGTATACCATGGAAATTTGAGAGACGCTGAGCTTGGTACCTCAAAATTCCTATTTAGGTGCGGAAACATTTATGCAACATCCACATGCAGTAGCCTTTTTTGGCATGCTGGAGTAAAGATTTAGTTGTAGATAGGTCAGAAAAGAAATAACTGATCAATTAATTATTCACTATAGTAATAACTTTCACTCATACAACTTTTATTTTGTCGTTGTACAAATGCACTTTATACGGCTAAAAATAAAGTTCATCAAGTTCTAATCGTGGAATGGCGTTTCGGCTTTCTGCGACTAAAGAAGCCCTGCCAAAAATGTTTCTTCAAGGCTGAGAACACACTCTAGTGTGCAATTCGTGCCTTTCGATGAATGTTTTCTCTAGGACATTTTTTGAAGCGTCTTTATAATAACGGATACATATAGAGCGCAATGTGTGGGGTCTATTCTCACAGCATCAAAGTCAACTGCTCCACGCTTGCGGCGCTATTGCCCGTGTGATCCAAGCGCAAGGGTGATTTATCAGATTTCCTTTAAAATAGCTGCAGCTGTGTCGTCAGGCCATCAGACGAAGCTGCAATGGATTCCTGGACATGACGGTATAGCAGGAAACACCGAAGCCGACAAAGTGACTAGAGAAGCCACCCGCCGTGGTGGCTCAGTGGCTATGGTGTTGGGCTGCTGAGCACGAGGTCGCGGGATCGAATCCCGGCCACGGCGGCCGCATTTCGATGGGGGCGAAATGCGAAAACACCCGTGTGCTTAGATTTAGGTGCACGTTAAAGAACCCCAGGTGGTCAAAATTTCCGGAGTCCTCCACTACGGCGTGCCTCATAATCAGAAAGTGGTTTTGGCACGTAAAACCCCAAATATTATTATTATTATTATGACTAGAGAAGCCGATCAGTCCGCTCCTGTCACACTAACTCAATTCACGAGCGCTGATGCTAACATTAGAACAGTACAGTTATACAGGTCTATAACACAAGTTTATCGATTTGACGCCGATTATATGAAGAGTATTCTGTATATAGAGAGAGATAGCAAAGAGCGGAAAAGCAGGGAGGTCAACCAGACGAGCGTCCGATTTGCTACCCTACACTGGGAGTAAGGGCGAATATAGTTTCACACACACACACACACACAGAGAGAGAGAGAGAGAGAGAGAGAGAGAGACGTAGACTCTCCTATCCATCGTGTCAGGTTAGAAGTGGATTATACAGGTCGCTTTTTGTATCGTTTAAGTCGTACAGCTATGCTTTGTTGCACGTCTTTGCGACCGGGAGACCGATGATGTGCGAAGTTCATGCACCGTGGCCGTGGAGTAAGCACCGTGGAGTAAGGATCGTAGGCCTGGGCCTGACATTCAGGATGTTTGAGAACACCCGTTATATTTGCATGTTGTATGACAGCATATGGAAATGATGCAGAGGAGACCTTCTCTTCAAGTTCAAGCTGCCGATTCCGATCACAAAGCGTTCGGCTCGTCTCTTTTAAACTCGTTCCGTCGTACTACGCACGTCAGCTTCCCAGAATCCGGTGTCAGGAGATGGCTGACACCATCCTCGGCTACTCCGGAGGTTTGCAGCCTTTTTCCTCCGAGGACCAGCTCGGCCCAAAACGCACTGCTTACGAACAGGGAAAGGGGAAACACGGTGACCCCGCCTCCGACGCGGTCTTGGCAGTTTTGACCTGTTGGTATTCCAGAAGGACGTCTGCGCCTGGTTCGCTCCGTCTTAGTCGACCCGAGACGGGAGGGTAAAGACAACGGCACACAGGTACTCGACGGGAGAGAAAGGCACCCCGAGGTCTTTTGAAGGAATGCAACTTTGCAAATTGCCCAAACCTGTTTGACGGTGTCCAACTGCTTGTCATAAATCACCGCAGTTAGAACTGACCCCCCCCCCTCCCCAACCCCCTGTTATTTAAGCTTTCTGAAGATTTACTTTTCTTTTTCAATGGCGCTGACACATCTTTACATTTTTGTTTATTTAAGACAAATTAACCATAGCAGAGAGAACTACCTAAAAGACTTATTCAGGTTTTCTTTCTTCTATTTTAACAGATTGATTTCAACGCATATTTTAATGAGAAGAATGTATATTCTCTCTTGGTACGACCATATCTGCTGAACCTCGGTTCTCTATTTCGACGAGACAAAACTGGATGCGGTTTGGAGGCTGTGTACGGTGACGTTTTCTTTCTTGCGACTGAAGGTTCATAATGCCGTTTCTCTGGCCGTTGTGACGTACAGCTTTTGGGCAAATATGCTATTACGATCTGCATAACAAACGTAATATCAGGGATTATGTATACAGGGTGCCCCAGCTAGCTTTAACCAGAGTTAAAAAATATGCGAATGCCGCGTAGCTAAACAGAGGCAAGGTAATGTTGTTTGCCGTCGCTTGGACATACAGACATTATTTTTTTCGTTCCGCCTAATTAGATAACTAGTATTAATTAATCAACTTCTTAAATATCATATTTACATGAAAAGTGTGAATGAGAGAATTGTAGAGCGACATGGAAAACTCCCGATACAGCTTTCGGTTGCTCAATACGTGCTCATAAATGTTTTTTTCCGAGCGTGAAGGAAGTTCGCGAAAACACGCAAAGTGCCTCGAGCAGCCAGTCGCGCGGCAATATTTTATCTCTGGCTAAAGTTAGCCGGGACACCTTGTATTTGAGCGTCTCGAATCTGGCAGTCTTGATGTCATCAGGTAGCATGCGATGGTTTATTAGCCACGTGTCCGCTTTCCTAAGACCACGTGTCACGTGACGCCATCGGGCCAAAAAGGGTCTTCCACATCCGCCCACTTTGGCTTTGAGCGGCTCTGGCTAACACTCCTAGGGCTAGATATAGTAAACATAAGTACCCAAGTTAGTGGACTGTCCGGTAGTCGTCGCCGTAGCACAATTGGTAGTGCAAGGCACGCTTAATGCGCAGGTTGTGGGTACGGCTTCCACCGGTGACAAGTCGTCTTTGCGTCGACTTTCATTTCCCGTATCTTTATTGTTTTCTACATTTGAACTTCAACCGCTGCTAATTTCCCCGATGCTGTCCCTGGCTTCTTTGTCTGTTGGCTGTATATGGTCATGATTTTATATTTATATATATATATATATATATATATATATATATATATATATATATATATATATATATATATATATATATATATATATATATATATATATATATATACATATATACAGAAAGAGAGGGAGAGAGAGAATATTTTGATAGAAAACCCGCAGTTTGAGCAACACTGCTCTAATTGTGCATGGTTGTTGGGCAGTGAATTGCTGATGGAGCGCAGCGCTTCGAATATCCGTGAAACAACGTACTGCATTTATAGTAGCGTGGTCATGTGGCAGCAGTACTCTGCAGTCTGAAGCGAACTTGAATAACGTTGGGTAGGCAGGATCAATCGATCCGCAGACCAGTTACCGTGTTCTTTTTTTTTTTTTCCTGACCACTGTACTGGACAGAAATGGCGGGAAAGCAATTCGTTCCCACTGGTGCGGACACCGTGACTGGAGGAGGTGCGCGAGCTTGCGTGGACTCCGTGATGCGCGCAGTGGAATGATATCTGCCTTCCACGCGTGTTTATGGCAGCTGTACGTTTTCCTGCCGTGCTTAAAAAGTGTAGCAGTGCCCCTTCTAACTTCGTTCGTGAATAGCTCACGAAAAAACAAAAATACAATTTTCTAGAAGGGAAAGACAACGGAATATTGCACATGAAACAAACAAATTAATGGGTTATCGTAATTAAGTATAAGCAAAGTTGGAAAAAACATTTCAACACTTCTCCGTGTAGCTCGTTCCAGAACCACATTATTATTATTATTATTATTATTATTATTATTATTATTATTATTATTATTATTATTATTATTATTATTATTATTATTATTATTATTATTATTATTATTATTATATGTTATCTAGAACACATGCTAACTGATTTACTTGATAATGTACCATAACACGTAACACCTTTACGGGACTTGCACATATTCAAAGTCCTGTCTCGCGAAATAAGTATATTAGCGCGTTAGCCTCTGTAGCATCTTACAAATATCTTGGTATACATATCACTAGTAATCTCTCGTGGAACGTACATCTCGAAGACATATTTAATAATGCCAACGGCATGCTCTCTTTCATACGTCGCAATTTTTCCAGTGCGACTGTTCCCGTTAAGTTGCAGTTTTATAAAACACTGGTACGTCCTAAGCTCGAATATGCCTGCTCCATTTGGGGACTCTGGTCAAGCTAATGTAACAAATCTACTTGAATCACTTCAGCACAGCGGCGCCCGTTTTATTTTATCAAATTATGCACGTCACGCAAGCGTATCGTCAATGAAACTGATGCTCGGTTTGCCAGACCTCGCAGTACGTCGTAAGTTTATGCGCTCATGCCTGTTTCGTAAGATTTACTACACTAATCCCTTTCTTAAAGATTAGTTGTTCGTTCACCCATCCTGCATTTCACCTCGCATCGATCACCAAATGAAGGTGGGGTTACCACCATGCAGCTCCAACTCTTACTTTCAATCATTTATACCACGCAATGCCGACGACCGGAACCATCTTCCCGCCTCCATCGCTGCCATCGCTGACACCACTATAATTTCACGAAGATTGCCAACGACTACATATGTAGTCACCACTCCTCTTTGTAATGCCCTCGGGCCTTGAGAGTATGTAAATAAACAAATAAATATGCAAGTGAGTACGCCAGGTGCGGAATACGCAACGCAAGCAAGGGGTGCTCCGCCATGGGCCAAAAATATCCCGCTGTTTTATACTATACAGCCATGGTACATACGCAACGCCGCCTTCAAAGAATGTTTAATGGGTACATCGACTGAAGTCACACGTATAAAACATGTTGCAAAGCGAGGAAATCTCGCCATCGGACTGCACTCGACTTCATTCGAGATACCCACTCAAAACCTTGCGTTACGCATCATTCAAATCCTATCAGTACTTGTTGCTGGGCCAGTTGGTTTGTCTTATTCCGCGAAGACGCAACCAGGGACGGAAAGAAGCTTGAGGACAGGAGAGCAGGAGAGAGCATTTAAATCTGCGCCTCTATTAGTAATCCCACATTTAACTCTCTCTCTCTCTCTCTTTATATATATATATATATATATATATATATATATATATATGAAAATAACTTCATCACCGTTCTTTCGTTGCCCGTGTAAATCATGCACACAGCGAACTGACTCATTTGTTTTGAGTCCCAGCTGTCGGTAACGCGGAAACACCAGGCGCGTTCACCGCGATCACGAGGCCTTGCACCGGGAAAAAATAAAAACGGAATAGTAGAAGTATACTGTCCCTCAGAGATAACAGAAGGACGTTTTCTCCGTTTGGCCGACCGTTCGTAATTTGTCCTATCTTTATACGTACGCGTCCAGGCTGTGACTGCAGGAGTAAAAGTTAAGAGTAACACGGTTATACTTCAATGCCGACGGTAGAGATATGCGGGACCAAAGGAGGCGGCACAATTAGATAGTTTCAGAGTGAGCTACATAGGTCACAGAGTGCACGAGGCACCTAGTAGAGAAGGAATGGCTTAGCACTGGTAACCATGCAATTTAATATACCATACAGTTGACTGCACTCACAAAACATCCTGCCATTCCAGTAATTAATAAATGAATTAAATTAAATTTTAGTGCGGAAGCGTGCAAAAACTGCACTCTTAGCACAGTAACGTTTAAGTTTACGTTTAGTTCCAAGTAACCTATAACGTAAAGGTTACTAGGTTACTGAAACAACTTGATATTTGTGTTTTTTGTTGATTTCCGTCGCAGCTATATGTTAGAGGTGTCGAAGCAGCTATTTTAAAGGTCACTGCAACGCCAAATGTCTCGTAAGTTTTAGATTGTAACTAATAAAAACGTTGTAATTCGTGGCTCAGGGGACCTATTGTATGGATTTGTTGCTTGCTGATTATTGTGACGTATTGCGATCCTGATATGATGTTTTCATCCAGGACTAACATGTAAAATATGGTGTGCGGCCGCGGGATGGAGGCAGGTTCGACTATGGGGCCAGTTTGCTTTCGCAATGTAAGAAAAAAAAAAAGAGAGAAGTTTAAATCTTGCACGAGCACTTGCTCAAGTCAATCAGCAGCAATTCATTGGCCAATGATCTATACTGAATATCTGCCATTATAATGCAAAAGCAAGCCACAGAAACAATAAACATACATTGGAGAATGTTGTGGCGAACGATGTTGTGGCATAAATTATAACTAAGGTTCAGTGTGGTGGAAAGCCTTCCACTACCACTGCATGCAATTTAAACTGTGGTATAAAACCTACCTGGACAAAAACTAAACACGGGTGCATTATGGCGACTGAACAATACATTTGTACCCGATATTTTTTTTTTATTTCCTTGTGCATCAATGCTTCCTTTAGTCGCGTTTGTCATATCTTTTCCTGAAACACGACACCCTTTGACAGCAAGACGCACACTGAAGGGCGCACGTGGGCGCACGCTGGTGTAATGCAAAAGCTCTGCGACCTGGAGGATGAAAGCGTCTTGCAGGCCCAATAACTATTCTGTAGGGAAGAAAGAGGCTTTGTAATCCGACTTACTGTACACTGCAACGGAATGTAATAGGTCGCCGTGTTATTTCCTAATTCGTTCCTAAATTGTTCCTAAATTGCAGCAAATGTCGGGTTCCTAAGAGAACGCCAGACACGCACCACTTTTGCCCCCTCGTTAACACGCGAGAAAGTCGCCGCTACATTCACATGACAGCGGGCGACAGCCGCGCCAGTGAGGTCTCGTAGAGATGAACGGACGCTCACGTTATGAGGCCACAATGGCGGCCGCTCAAATGAGCAGGGAGAAAATATACAAATACAAACGAACAGCAATATCTTTACAATACAGAATATTAGAATCATGATACGTGGTTCTGTGACACTTCGACGCAACTGTAGCTTGATTATTATGTTTAGTTGCGCTACATAGGTGGATGCCATAATCAAACGCGCTTCAACTTCAGCCAAACATGAGCGCACTCAGATCTCCTCTGCGTTGTGTTGCTCTCGAGAAGCATGCAGGGAAGAGTATTGCCGATGCGGTCTTTTTGTAGCGGTCGTGCGGTGTTTTCTTTCATCGCTTTCACCACGTTTTAACGCTCTCCTATATAGTGGCGTGCGCTTACCAAGCGTGTTCTGTGTCTGAGTCGCTCGTGACGCGTGGTACAGATACCAAAAAGACTCCTAAAGGTGCGCCAGCCGCTGAAAAGAAGCACTGCCGCCGTGGAGCAGCGACATATTTGACGCGCTGCGTGGCTGCTGCAAGGAGGCGCATTGCCGACGGACAACGGTAAACGCTCTTCGCTTACGTGAGAGTGGTGAGCTTCGCTTATGTTGTGACTGCTGTAACGAACTCCGCAGACAGCAATAAATGTGACCTACGGGTAAGCAGTGCTTCTTGTTTAATTATTAATTTGCCGGTGTGCGTGTGTGCGCGCGCGCGCGCGCGCGTGTGTGTGTGTGTGTGTGTGTGTGTGTGTGTGTGTGTGTGTGTGTGTGTGTGTGTGTGTGTGTGTGTGTGTGTGTGTGTGTGTGTGTGTGTGTGTGTGTGTGTGTGTGTGTGTGTGTGTGTGTGTGTGTGTGTGTGTGTGTGTGTGTGTGTGTGTGTGTGTGTGTGTGTGTGTGTGTGTGTGTGTGTGTGTGTGTGTGTGTGTGTGTGTGTGTGTGTGTGTGTGTGTGTGTGTGTGTGTGTGTGTGTGTGTGTGTGTGTGTGTGTGTGTGTGTGTGTGTGTGTGTGTGTGTGTGTGTGTGTGTGTGTGTGTGTGTGTGTGTGTGTGTGTGTGTGTGTGTGTGTGTGTGTGTGTGTGTGTGTGTGTGTGTGTGTGTGTGTGTGTGTGTGTGTGTGTGTGTGTGTGTGTGTGTGTGTGTGTGTGTGTGTGTGTGTGTGTGTGTGTGTGTGTGTGTGTGTGTGTGTGTGTGTGTGTGTGTGTGTGTGTGTGTGTGTGTGTGTGTGTGTGTGTGTGTGTGTGTGTGTGTGTGTGTGTGTGTGTGTGTGTGTGTGTGTGTGTGTGTGTGTGTGTGTGTGTGTGTGTGTGTGTGTGTGTGTGTGTGTGTGTGTGTGTGTGTGTGTGTGTGTGTGTGTGTGTGTGTGTGTGTGTGTGTGTGTGTGTGTGTGTGTGTGTGTGTGTGTGTGTGTGTGTGTGTGTGTGTGTGTGTGTGTGTGTGTGTGTGTGTGTGTGTGTGTGTGTGTGTGTGTGTGTGTGTGTGTGTGTGTGTGTGTGTGTGTGTGTGTGTGTGTGTGTGTGTGTGTGTGTGTGTGTGTGTGTGTGTGTGTGTGTGTGTGTGTGTGTGTGTGTGTGTGTGTGTGTGTGTGTGTGTGTGTGTGTGTGTGTGTGTGTGTGTGTGTGTGTGTGTGTGTGTGTGTGTGTGTGTGTGTGTGTGTGTGTGTGTTTCAGTCACCGTGTTAGTTATTTTTAAAGCTCGAGTATACAGCATTAGACCTCATGCACGGAACTGGTGTTTTGTGCTGATACGGTGATATGTTTACAAATCAATCGTAGACTATCCTTAATTAAATAATAATAATTGCAGTAATTCAGTTTGTAATCGCTTCATATTGCGCTTTTACTGTTAAACTGTCACATATTTGCGGTGTTGTTTTTTGTGCTGGAATGGAGTACGAACTGACTTGGGAATTAATTTGCTATAATTCGTTTGAATTGATTACTTATTATTTTCAGTTTATTTTATTGAATTGTACTGTAACCCAAATTTTCTAGGCAGAGCACACTCAAACTTTGCGTGTTTAGTCATATGTCCTGCGGTAATATTTTCTGTTTGTGGTTTATTTATGCCTCTTTGATTACATGTCAATAACTGTGTGCAGTGCGACTTAAACAAATAACTACATCATTCTAAAGTTACTATGCTGTCCTTTTTTATTATATGGTATTTGGGAGATGTTGTTGCCTTTCATTGGCGCTGGCTACTCCTTTTCACATAAGGATTTAAAAAAAAGAATAAATCATGACAAAAATAGCGAAATCATACAGCCCAAATTCCGGTAACATAAGTACACTAATGCCACACTATAACAGAAAGACAACTCCAAATCATAAAAACACAAAGTCCAGTCACGTAAGTAGACTAATGCCACACTAAAACGAAAGTCAACTCAGTAACACAGGAACACAGAGTCCAGCCACATATGTGCACTATAAGGTAAACACAAAGTCCGGTCACTTAGCTAGACTAAAATAAGAGCACATAAGAAATCACGGATTAAAGTCTTATGAAGCTACAAAAAAAAAGGCATTGGATTGGCCAAAGTCGTGTAAAAGAAAAAGATAGCATGCGCTATTACATTTAAACAGTCTACTCAATACTTTCCGAGAATAACGCTCGCTTCTAGAAATATTCGAAAGGCCAGCAACGCTCGTCTGTGCAATGAGTTTGTTGGCCATGGACCTAAGATCTTCCCGATGCTGACGGTCCTGCGGTCTGGTGTCACTCAATCACGTTCTAAGCATTGTCTGTGTGTGTGTCGTGTCGTGGACATTCTAGCAGAAGATGCTGTCAATCTTCATCATTCTGTCCTTGCATGCTCCACTGCCCAGCAATGAGATTGTAAAATTAGCAACTGACATACTGGCCGCAAACGGACATGATTATGCTTTCTACAGGGATCAGATCGTCTTCCTTACGAGAGTCTAAAACTTGTATGTATCTGTATTTAGACATATTGTGCAGGAACCTTCAACATTTATTTCTAGTTGCATAATTCTGGGTGCTGCTGAAGAAATGTTTGCTACCACGCAGCGCTGCGCTCGAAAGTCTTTTCATTATTGCTTCATGGCCGTGAAGAAAAAAAAAACAGAGCAAGGCAAGATGCATTTTTGCTTGTGAAGGTAAAATGTTAAAATACCTGGTTTTATACATGCAAATAAAGTAATCATGACATTTTCATTAAATGTTTTGTGTCAGCTTCTCACAGCTGCTGCTACACACATAATTTCCATAACGTGGGTGTGGCCGCCTCATACCTCCATAAATTTTGTTTTGATACAGGCGATGTTGCATGCAGAAATGCATAGTGATTCTGAAGTGTGCCACCTTTCCAGATCTGCTTTCCACATGTGCAAAGTATTATTATTAGAAATCTCGCGATAATGTGATGACGGCATCATACTATTCGCAGAAATATTTCTTTCTGCATGGACCACAGCAAAGAAATATGCTGCTGGTCCAACCTTTATACAGTGCATTCATCTCTATAAAAGCAGCACACTGTGTATTTCACCAATTATTCTGTGTTTTGCACATTTGATCCTCAAATTACCAACTATATGTGCCAGCTTATTTAAGAAAGGTACAACTTTTATGATGCATCATGTCTACAATACTAACTGCTGCAAGCTGCCTTGTGTAAGTTACCTGCGCTGAAGAAAATAGCAAGGTGGCAAAAGTGATTTATATGGTGTGATCCGGACCATCTTCGAATACTAAAAATTCAGAATTTGGGTTGAAATGTTGATTTCTGCTGAACAAGTTTATAGCAGTGGCAACAGAATATCCGCGATAATGGTTAGTACGAACATTACCAACACTTGACTGATTATCGTGTAAATAACCAATTGTGGTTAAGAGGAAGCTTTAGCTCGCGCCCAACTCCGACGTGGCCTATTCAAATACGTGTAAAACGCAGAAACGCTTTTCTGAGATAACCCCTTGACAGATTTTAATGAAATTTGTTTCATTTGAGAGAGAAAGCTAAATTATTGTGACTGTAGGAAGCGGAATTTCGATTTAGGGCCTGGATTTTGTTTTAAAGAATTTCACAAATTGGGAAGTTTCTAAAAAAGCAAAGCACAAAGTTTAAAAATTAACAGCTCTGCATCAAGAACATATATCGCAGTTCTGTAAACGGAATCCATTACATCATTCAAAGCGCACAAATTCGATATGTCAATTTATATCTTAGGTAAATTCGTTACGTTGTGCACAAGGGTTCTGCAACAGCTGCATTCTCATATTAAAAAGTTTTTGAGATTCATGCGTAACATATCAATTTTGGCCGCTTCAGATTTAGTATTAGGCGCAATTCACAGAATTGTCATATCATTTTTCATTGCTGAGTTACAGAGTTGTAAACTTGATAGTTTCGTTTTCTTAAAACTTGGCGATTATTTTGCCAATGTTTTAAAAAAGATGGACGGCCTAAAACAAAAGTTCAAAACAAACAGACACTAGAATTTAAGTTTTCTTTTAAATGCAAGAAACCTCGTCGAATTCGATGCAGTGGTTGCCGAAGAAAACGAATTCTCCTTTTACATGTATTGAGATACGAGCACCCGAGCTTAAGCTTTTAACGGCATAGCTGTTCAATGAGAACATCATATCCGGTTGCTTGAAGCGTTCTGCCGCAGAGTAGTCTCAAAAACACATACCGCAAATATGCCATAAAGTGTGTTGCTGTTCCGGTCGAGATATTTATGTGCAGAATGTTGCTGCAGGGTGTGCAGAAACAATAACTGAAACAGCAACGGACTTCATTGCAGATTCTGACTTACAATTTCTGGAAAGTTGTGCCGGGCACAATTTATGGCAAATTGTTATGCTTTCAGTACTGGCTGCATTCAACGTGGTATGACATGTCCAGTAAAGAAATGAAAAGAGCTAATTAGTAAAATTTTTTCTCTAAATAGTTGTGTTGTCTATCGCGCAAATTCTGATTTCTGTGGCTGCTATGAAGCTTTAACAGCAATAAATTGACATTTTGTCTTAAGAACTGCATATTTATTAATTTTAGACAGAGTCACGTCCAAAAATCTTGGACATGACTCTGTCGCTCCGGCCAACATTTTTTATTTTTTTTTGTGATCTTTCGTATAGACATAGAGTCTTGCATGTCTTCACCTGCGCGTCCTTCTGCGCATGCCAATGAATTTTGTTCATGGCTCCTTCGGCCGGTCATTGAACTTCGCTGCAGTGCACTAACGTCATTGAGCAGCACTATCAGAAGGTTAGCCGAAGTTCCAGAACTTTCCGTTGACCACGTCTAGAGGATGCTCTTTCCCGACAACTTATGCGGGCGCGCTTTTTACAGCACTTTAGTCGTAGTTGCGACATGTGCCTTAAATGCCCATATTTTCAGGAGAGTGTCCTACTGACATTGCTAACTGAAAGTTGTTGAAGTTCGGCCGATCTTTTGAAATAGAATATTGTAAAATGCTGCTCGGTGAGTTAGGCTATAGTGCATCGCGGTGACGTTTGACCGATAGCCGAAGAGTCAGTTGTCCTATATTCATGGGCATGCGCAGTATGACGCGCGGGTCAAGAGTTGCAAGACTGTATGCTTATACGAAAGGTTACTATACAAAAAGACCACGTGTATCTACACTAGAGGGTACTATATATCTTTTAATGTATAGGTGCACGACATTGTTAGAATATGCCTCTGTATTAAACGTCACTTGAGTAATGGTTACAATTTTATTTTTTAGTTTAGAGGTGCGCGAATATGCCCCTTTATTAAAGGTTACATGAGTAAAGGTGTAACTTCTATGTATAAGTGCACAGTTTTGTGGGAATATGCCCCTTTAGTAAACGTCACCGTGCTAAGAGACTGTGGTCCAATTATATAAGGCACGCACGCCGTAGCGAGGATCTCCGAATTAATTTTGACTACCTAGGGTTCCTTAACGTGCACATGAATCTAAGTAAACAAGAGTTTTTCATTTCCCTCCATTGAAGTGCGGCCGCCGCGGCCAGGATCGAACCCGCAACCTCTAGTTCAGCACCGGGTCATTCGATGAAGCCAACTAAAGACACGATTATCCGGTGCCGGCCATGCAAGACTGCTGAAGCGGGTTCTCGAATGCGCTTCGACATAAGTAAGATACCTTGGGCGTTTTTCAAGCGAGACAGAGCATCGTAGCAAGATGAAAATATTGGAGTGATCAAAAGTGATCGAACAAGTCAGGGCCCCGCCGAAGACACGTCCCCTTTGTCGAAACGGTGGCTCAAGCGACAACTTACGTTCAATCATTGTTGAGCACTTGTTCGTTATTGGCATTCGTTAGCACGAGAATAAGCCTCTATTATACGAACGAGAATAGCGTGGCTTCCTTCCCCAACGAGTAGTCCAGCTTGGAGGATTCCACCGTCGCTGAACAGGTTGTCCCACATAACTTGAGCCAAAGCTTTGAAAATGAAAGGCACTCCGGACGCGAGTTGAACCGAACGCATAATGTTGGCGCTGGCCTAGAGTTACTCAGGCTATAATTTCTTTTTATGTTCCTCTTAACTAACGGATTAGTTATGTTTAATTAATCAACTTTTTAAGTATTGGCGGCTGACCCAAAGTGTGGTACGCAAAGTTGTAGAGCACCTTGAGAAACCTCTCAATAAATTGTTTCGAACACGATATATCTCACGTGGTCCTTTCTTCCGCGTTCCAAAGAAAGCCCGCGAAATTTTAAAAAAATAGCACGTGACGGGCCGACTGCGCACAGTTATGGTGCTGCTCTCAAGCGTGCGATGGGTGAACAAGGTCGGCTGCAGCGATGCTGGCCCGCGACAGGGCGTTATGCCTGGTGTAGGTACCTGGGCATGCGGCTTTTATCGCATGACGGCGTAAATGTGTGCTACTGGCCGAGCGATGCCGAAGCGATAAAGCGTCTAAGGAGACGAAAGAAAACGAGAGCATAGCTTTATTTTTTGATGCTTGAAATGGGCAAGAGCTGGCAGCCTGTCAACACAGTGTAATGGTGTTAGGTGGGGAGGCGGCGTTATGGCCGGAATTATTTTCCAGTAACCTTCAATTCAAAGAGCGCCCTTTGATTATAATGCGTGTTCGAAAAGGGTCACCACCTGCTGCAATGTACATTTGGCATCTCATTGGCACATTTTCCGAGGCGTTCTTGAACATGGTATCAGGGATGGAGTTGCAGACGTGTCTTATTTTTTTCTTTAAGGTTCTTTGATGTTGTGGTTGGTATCCGGTATACTTGATTCTTGGCGTAGCCCCAGAGAAAGAAATCGAGACATGTCTTACTTTTTCTTTTAGGTTCTCTGTTGTTGTGGTTTGTGTCCGGTATCGAGGGGAGTTAAATCTGGTGACCGTGCCGGCCAAGCAATGGACCCGTGCAGTCCAATCCACTGCTGCGGGAATACTTTATGCAGCCATTTGCAAGCTTTGCTGCTGCCGTGCGCGGGAGCACCATCATGCTGAGACCAAATATCCTTGATCCTAGCCAATGGAACTTCGCAAAGAAAATTCTCAAGCGCCCCATCAAGGATGTCGTTGACGTGTCTATCACCTGTAAGCGTGTTATCCAAAAATACGGGGCCAATGAGAGTGCCACCACAAATTCCACACCACACATTAACCTACCACTGATATTGATAATGTGTCTTCAAAACCCAGTGAGGGCTTTCGTCCCTCCTATAGTGAGCGTTGTGGATGTTCACTTGGGGCATTACGAGAGAAGGTAGCTTCATCGGTTCACAGTATATTGTTGACAAAGCCTGGGTCCTCTTCCGTCTTGATTATAATCCAGTTTTCAAAGTCCTTTCGATTTTGGAAATCGTGGGGCTCCAACATCTGGTGCAGCTGCACGTGGTACGGATGAAGTGCCCTCTTCTTAAGCACTCTCAGACTTTGACACTCCAGCTTCAGCACCCACACTACGAACGCTTGCATGTCGGTCTGAAGAAAACTTTGGCAGAATATCTGTCTCCACGTCTCCACGTCCTCGCCCAGGATTGAATATTTATGTCGTTTCTTCGTAAAAGTCCCAGTCTGTCTAAGCATTTCATATGCACGCACAATCGTCACTGAGCTCGGGCGCGTACCTGGATGCCAGCGTTGAAATAGCTCAACTGCGCGCCTTCTATGTCCACTTGACGCAGCTAGAGCCAAAACTATATCCGCTCTTTCCTCATTGGAGTAAGCCACATATGCTGCTCAACGTTGGTCACAGCCAAATAGCGTTGCTGTGGAAAACACGCAGTGATACGGGCGCCTAAGAAGCACTGGATATATTGCAGTTCACTGGGACAGGTTCAAACGAGGTACTACATAAGGTATGATCTGCATCCGGTAAACTGGAACAGACTGCGGGCGCACTCTCTCAGGGACTGACGCGCCGGTCACGGTGCACAAGTGTGAAGCCAGGCGCAGCCACCCGATACTGCGACCACGAAGCGATGCGCACGTGCGGTGTACGACATTAAAAAAGAACGTCTGGTAGACAGTAAATGTGAGAAGGAGAGCAGACGGGCCAGTGCGAAAAGAGTCATCGTCTGATGAAGACATCCATATAATCCTCCTTGAATACAGCCAAGGTTCTTTTTCGCCAAAGTTTTTTCGTCCACGTGTGATTTATCCGCTGTTATTCGAGCCCCAAGGTTTAAATTTGTAGCATCATCGTTCAATGCGAAAACTACTACAAGGTCATTTGTGTACAAAGGCAAAATTGTAGCTAGCATCATCGCGTTCCATCGTACCCATGCGCTTCATTCGCCATTTACCCTCTTTCAAGCGAAATCAAGATGGTGCTTTCGTCTTTTCTTTTTAGTGGCCGTAGGCGCTTTATCGCTTCGGCAACGCACGGCCAGCAGCATGTATTTGCACCGACATGTGGTAAGAGACGCGTGCCCAGGTACCTACACCAGACATAACGCCCTGTCGCGGGCCAGTCTCCCTGCAGCCGACCTTGTTCGTCCATCGCACGCTTGAGAGCAGCACAATACCAGTGCGCAAGCGTACCGTCACCTAGTATTTTTCATATTTCGTGGGCTTTCTTCGGAACGCGAAAGCAAAGGACTACGTGAGATTTAACAATTTATTTAGAGGTTTCTCAAGGTGCTCTACAACTATGCTTATCACACTTGGGGGCTGCAGCCAATACTTAAAAAGTTGATTAATTAAACATAACTGATCCATTAGTTAAGGGTAAAATAATAAATAGCCGGAGTAACTCTAGGCCAGTGTCAACATTGTGCATTCGGTTCAACTCGCGTCCGGAGTGCCTTTCATCTTTAAAGCTTTGGCTCAAGTTATGTGGGACAGCCTGTATATAGTCAGTGTGACGATGTCGTATTAGACTCGGTTTCACAGCAATGCGGCACTGGAGTGACAGCTACAAGTACGCGAGAATGAGCGGATCATACACGCTTAAGCAGAGGGGGTTACGAGAGGTCGATACATGCGCGTTCGCACAACCGCGTTTCTGATTGGCTGACGCACAATGCAGCCGCCACTCAAGTGCATCGACGTAAGCGGCGTCTCAAGTCACGATTCGAAGTAGTTGTTCGGCGTTGTTTCAAATTGCATTCACCAAAACGGCACGTGAGCGCACGAAATGGAGATTTTACTTTTTTGTGCTTCAGAATGCTCAGGTCACAACAATTTAGAGTCAGCAGAATACTGATGTACTAAAGCTTCAAAGAAATCTAAAGGGGTGATGACTTGAAAGCCTTATGCAACCTACAGACAAAATGTCAGTCTCACGTCGACAGGGTAGACCTTCAGCTCGTCCCATAGTTATCGGCACACTGTAGCAAGGTATTACGCCGCGTAATAATAATAATGTAAGGAACAGTAGCAATGGTGCACCTGCAACGAAGGCTCAGAGCAAAATTTGTTGCGCTAAATGCGAACGTGTGCATCAGAGATATATGCAAAGACTATGTTTTCTATACTGCATTGTGTTGTATTGTGTTAGTTCACTATGTACAAAGCTACAGTGTACTAGAAGAGATATAAATACCGAAGCTGGAAAAAACGCCACCATTAGGGCTCAGCGGAAGTGACGCAGAACTCAGATTGGACTTGGCCCAGAGGGACGCCCCTCTGCTACAGACGCATAATGTATTTTATAATGTATAATGCTACGACCAAAACAAGAAAGAAAGAAAGAAAGAAAGAAAGAAAGAAAGAAAGAAAGAAAGAAAGAAAGAAAAGTCTTTAGGACGGCCTCCCGTGTTCCGCGTGTGATTGCCGGATTAACGTCATATCCGCCTTATCGTATACTCCTGCGCGACGCACCGCTAAGGGACCCTGTCTTCTGCTACTGAGTGATTCGAACGCTTTTAGTTGAACATGTGTGCGATTGCTAGCCCTATGCGATTAACCCATTTACTTTTTCGACAGGGATCATCCATTTTTCACAAATCTAGCTCAAGTAAGATTTCTTTGAAGTTGGCCTTTAACAGACTACGAGTGCCAGCCAGATTCATTGGCTTCTCGGCACCGCCGACGCAGCTGAACTCGCGTCTCTTTCTCCACTTGACATATGCCGCACCCTCGTCTTTTAAAGCGCTACTCGCGCATTAATGTGAAGTGTGTCGGTGACTCTATACTCTCCTCGAAAGCTGTAGAGAACAGAATCACCGAGTCAAATGTCGAGGACTCTCCTTCTCTTTGTACTTTTGTAGCTGCAGCACCTGTACACAAATGATGGTGCAAAACGCACCGGGCTCTAGCCATCGATAGCACTGACCGTTCCTTTTTTTTTTTGTTAACAAGATCTCTGTCTCCTTTCTGTGTGTTCTTGTTTCTTTTATACTACCACCTCAGTAATGCGAAGCAGCTAGTATTGCGTGTTACAAAACTGACATCCTAGCGCCTGGTGGAAGGCTTTGCGGCACGAACTTCCGGCTGCAGGGCACGCGGCCGCGGGTCCACGTTCCAACCCTGTCGGTATGTAATGACGCATGGGCGCCCTCCCCCCTTCCACCCGTTACGGCGTTTCTCCTAAACCAGACGTTGCATTCGGGCGTAAAACGACTACAGTTGCTATGAAATCATAACGGTGTAGTATCTCTCTGTTACTCATGTACAGAGGTCGTCAAAAGTTTGCAGCGTAAGCATATTGCAACAAAGTCGACTTTCAGCTCGTATCACGTTCGGCTAGCAGCCAGTAAAGCTGTGCAACACTACGTTGGTCGAGTGCAATAACTAGTATGCAGGTCTAGGAAATGTAAATTGCAGGCTGCGCGCTCAAAGCAATCTCTCCGCGGCCCCGCGAAACGCCAGCTGTCAAGTCGACCATGCATCGCGATGGCGGCGTTCTGAGGTAACTTACCGGATATATGGCGTTAATTTTTACAAGGTGAGGCGGCACTGTGCTTAAATGTATGCACCACAAAATGTAACAACGTGAGAGTTAAACGTAACCTGACAAATGCGACTGGTCGCCAGCTTGCTCAAATGCTTTAGGAAATCGCATCACGGCCCCAAACCGAGCCCGTTATCGAGTACTCTTGTTTCCGCACGTGTGGAATTTTTGTCAAAGCAAGGTGACAGATCTCGAACTCGGCAGTCAACGCCAGGCGTCAAAATTATGTAGCCGCGTAGAGACACGGCAACAACGCCTCGGCTCGGGTACCTACCTCGATGCCCTTTCTTTGCCTTTTTCTTTGCCGGGGGGGAGGGGGGGGGCGTTGTGCCTCAATCGGCCCTGCACATTCTTTGGGTGCTTCCCCCGAAGCAGCCCCTTTCACCAGCGCCCAAACGGCGACAGGAATGCCCCACAGTGACTGTGACGGGAAAACAGGCGTCCGAATAGGCAGTGCGCATTCCTTTGGGTGTTCACCCCAAGGCAGTGGCACCACCCAGACGATGACAGCAGTGCCCGACACCGACTGTGACGGCCAAACAAGGGGCTGGCTCTCTTAAAAGAGACCGCGTCCAACGGCCCTCCCTTGAGGCGGCAACAAGCGCGAACTGTTCCGTGGAAGGAGCATGGACGAACTTTGTCTCCAGATTGCCTCGCCCTTGCTTCGAAGGTTGGTCATGAGAGGCAGAGTACTGCGAACTGTACGTCACCTCTGATTGGCCGCAACAGGGTCATCGAAGTCCCTTGTGTAGGGAACTAGGGAAGAAGAGCGTTTCAAAAGCTGACCTTTGGTGCAGAGAGTGCTGAGGTGTCCTGACGTTTGCAGACATGTGTGAGCTCTGACTAGGATCTGACTACTTGTTTCAATGCGTAAATAACGTAAAATAAACCACCTTTTTATTTCGCTCCTACTCCCGGACGTACTCATCCATGTGGCACGAATGATTCCTTGCCTAAACGCTACCCCGAGTCTATACAGGGGCCATATTCTCTTTCTTTTGCGCCGATGATGATATTTGTTGGCATCTCCTTTGAAACGGAGCCGCGATAAATAGTCACCTAGCCTGCTTAGTCTAATCAGGCTTTACTGCATCTGTCACAGTCTAGCTTCTTGCCTATCTCTCCTTCATCTTTTCATTCTTTATGAAAACTTGTACAGTTAGCTATTATGCCTGTAACCACTTCAATTCTGTCAATCTCTCCATCTTTCTATTTATTTCTTTTTTTCCACCAATATTCTAAACGTCTGTTGCTTATATCGACTGATGGTCATTTAATGCCTCCATTCGCTTTAATCGCAGCGCTTCTGGAAGCTGAATCTTTTCCACGGGCATTGCTGGGAGAATACCTTGGCATTCGATTACAATGTGCTGAGCCGATTTCGGGCTTTTGCTGCAGAAGACGCATGCCTCATCTAATTTCTTACGAATATTTGCTCCGGTATGTTTTCGTGCTCAGGCAGCCAGTCCGGGTCTCAAATACCAAGGCGCACCCTTTGTGCTATCGTACAGATTTTCCCTTGTGATTTCTTCCTAGTCGTATCTGTAAATCCTCATTGTCTTTTCTGTCTCCATCCCTCCATCCTTTACATGCAATTTGCAGTCTCTGTTTCTCTCACTTTCTTTTCGGTGACTCCTAGTTGCCTATTTACACTATCAATTATCCTGTACTTGGTTGCGAATTTTCTTGACGTCTTCCTCTATTCTGTGTTCACGGTTCTGAGGGTTGCCAAGACCGCTGGCACCAAAATGTAACGGGAGAACAGTGCCTTGAAGGGGTTCCAAGCGGTACACGACACACCCAAATCTCAGCCGTTCCAAAAGCAACTATTCCCCAGACCCACTGCTTGCTTGCTTCCTATACCATGGCGCTTACACATGCACTACGCGGGATTGGCCAAGAACCCGGCAGTTAAACGGAAAAAAAGTTATAGGAAAACGTGTGTTTTTGAAACGAGAGCAAGCCAGAAGGTAATAAATGTTAATCAATTGGAATTTTGTGGAATAATAAATATTAAATCAGTAATTTAACTAAGTACTCTCCTAATTGTGTCACCAAGACACTCGCACACAACCATGCATTACGTTCCTGGGGCTAAAACCTAATGTGGACGCCCCAAAGGAGAGAATGTTTTCAGTGTTTATAGCATGCCTAACTTTAGGAATGGAATTTCGAAGTATTTATTTCTCTGGACTGCGAATCGGTGACAGGCCAATAAAAAATGATCAATGGTTTCAGGTTCTTTGCAGAAATGACAGAGGGGACAGCGCCAGACCAGGCCTGTGTAGATAAAAATTTAGCGGTGGACTACGGCATCGTAATTTTGTGAGGGATTTCCAATTTACCTGTGGTACACCTTTGATTGTCCCAAGGGTACAGCAAATGGTTCAAGTATTTTATTTGGAACGTCTGTTTTGCAGAGTGTTTTAAAAGACAATACTCTTTCCTTCAGCTTGCTCTGCTCTTCCTATTCTTTCGGCGTTCTTCGTTACCATTACAGCATAATTGTGCTTTTTAGCTCACTATTTATGTGCATCCATGCTCCTGAGTCCTACTGCAAAACTAATTTTGCTCCGCGTTTGTCTACCCATGTCAACCTGCGCTGCCTCAATTGTGGTTTTACCGTGGGCCCCCAATGCCAATCGGCCCACCGACCTTTGGTTAACTTCCAACACCGACACAATTTATCATTTTGAACACAGAATTAATTGCACTTGCGAGCGTTAGTGCTGGCACCATATTACTCCTTTCGAAATTGCTCGCACCATCTATTTATTGGGGCCCCAAAGTGTTCTATGTTTCATTCTTGCTGCCATTCCGTTTCCCCTTCATCATCAGATTATCTTGGTGGAAGTTTTAAGCAAGCATTTTCTTCGTTTAGGCACACACACGCCTTTACGGGCAGGTAGCCCCCTCTCTTGGCATCGGTAAGCCGGGCCGTTGACCGGTGGTCAATGGCCCGGTCAAATTCTTCTGACTCTTCCCAGTCAAATTCTTCTGACTTGCACAAAAAGAACACAGACAATCGAGTTTTCTTGGAGAAGTATTGCCGGTGCTCTTCCCTAACGCTATACCGTTTGTCACTGTACTAAATATGAAGTGGGGCAGCCGTGATATCACGTTCTCCTTGTGGAATGCAGGAAGTTTTCAAAACAGCCGGCTGCACAACCTAGACTCTTCTCTACGCCTTTGCATTCCAGCTGGACTCTGCCGTCGCGAAGCTACCCTGCTTTGTCGAATATGGCTAGGGGAGGCGTTCACCAAGTCTTTTGCTTTCCGAATCGGATGGGCCGACGACGCCTCGTGTGATGACTGTCGACACCTTCTCTGTGACTGTCCTCGCTATACTTTACATAGACGATCGCTCGCAAACGCCATAGCGCGCTTTGACCGAAGTCTTCTAACAGAGGAACTTATTTCAAAATGCCGCCATCACAAGCTATCGCAGCAGAGGGCGACGAGGGCACTTTTGCAGTTTTTAAGGACAACAGAATAGGACAAGCGGCTGTAGCATCAACAGATGTTCATAGTGCCACAAGTGCTACTGTGCTGTGCGGTGACAGTATACGGCGACAGTGACCGACTGTGATTGTATGTCTATGCTCCTTTCTTTCTTTATATCTACTTTGTTATCACTTTACCTCCCTCTCCCATCTTTCCCCAGCGTAGGGTAGCAAACCGCACGTTCCCCTCTGGTTAACCTCACTGCCTTTCCCCTTTCCTGTCTCTCTCTCTTTCTCTCTCTATGAAGGGGGGGTGTTATGGATATTTATGGATATCCATGCAATCGAAAGCGTTCGCACCCTAAACAGCATGGTTTCCCTACGAGAACTTGCCTGAGGAATGAATGGGCGGATAGGCCAGCATGGGAATTATTATTAGCACATGCATCTGCCTAAACGTTGCCCCTTTGGTTTGAAACGACTTCGTCGATTTTGAAATCGACCATTTTCATCAAAACACTGCGTTGTAACAATTTTCTATGGCTTGTCATATGCGCAGATAATTTTAGTCTTCATGCGTTCTGAAAACTGTGATTCCGTGGAAATTTAGAAAAAAAAATATTCAAGCGTAATAAGCAGTGCGACAAGAACCTGAGAAGCCACAAGCATGAAGACTGATGATTGAACAAGTCCTCGTACTAAAATCCACTCATTGTAGCTAAGCGATCGCAGGGCCCCATAGTTTTCTCTAGAAATGTTTCAACTAGAAATAGTTCAACTATGCAAAACAGCTGCCCCTATGACAACCGCGATGGCGGAACGACGAGGGTACCACAGCTCCGACCGGATCGACCATGCATAGAATCCTGAGCGGGGACGAGTGGATATACTGCTCCTGGCCGGGAAATGTAACAATGATAAGCATGGAGATATACGTGCGATTCGGCGTAAAAGAGAACGCGACGTTTTGCTTGGCACTTCTTGTTGCCAGTTGTTTCTCATTTCCAGTTGGCGTCACTGTGTTCAATTAGTTTTGTTTTCTGTAATGCGGATTTCCTTTCCACTTGCTCACTTTTAAAGTTGTCATTAATTTTGTGTCGCCATTTCCGACGCGGTTCTCGTCATACGCACAAGCATCCTCAGCGTCTTCCTTCTGGAAGCGTCGCAGCCATGTTGTCTTCGACCTTCACCGTCTCTCGGAGGTGACGGTTCCAAACTCTTTCCCCGTTATTCTGTGGACCTCCACCTCAAAGTGCTCCTCATTGCAGCTGTTGTGTTCTGTAAAAATGTTACAATCTTCGATCACACCGATTTACGTCATATCATAGGAAAGTGACGGGGCACTGTCTTCAGGAAGCATCAAACACCGCGTTGAAAAGGCGCCGATAATAATGGGACAAAAAAAAAGAATGTCAAATCCTGTCGTCTCCTGTTGCTTTTCATAGAACTTTTTTCTTGCTTTCCTTTATTTTTCTTTGCTCCGTTTTTTTTTTTCCGGACAGTTCCATGATGTACTTTTGTACGATTAACAGTGAAACGGAAGTCTGCGGGGCGTCGGCTCGAGTGGATCAATTTTTAAGTTGGGAATGTGGTCCTATCTTCGAAGTGGGAAATGCATTCAGCAAGAATGTGAGGCACCGAGTTTTCTTATTTACTGTCGAAGTACAAACTTTAACTAGCCATCATAACCCTTGGTTAAGAACGGACTCGACTTCATAATGCATGAAGATGGATCCTCAACGGGAACGCAGAAATGAAGGGTGAACGGCAATTCGAGTGGACATCGTCTTACGGGGATTGCTGGAGATGTTTGTTCACAACCGAAGTAGCTCCACAGCTACGCATGGAACAAGGCGTCCAGGCCTCTACGAGAAGCAATCAGTGCCGCCGTACCAAAGCGATAGAGTGAGAAAGCAGAACTGAATATCCTCCCCTCTCCCATATCCAACTTCCCCCACGCGCACGCTTCCATTTAGGTGAACAAATGCAACGCAAAACACGTACACTCGAACCAATGCAAAATCGTAAAGCCCGCCACAACATCGCGCTGAAAGCAGGCGCGTTGAGGTTCGGCATTTGCTGCGCTGCGAGTCCTTCCGGCGCGAGCGCCGAGGCCATCACTGCAAATCGTTATTCGTGCACTCTCGAGAAACGACAGCGCGTTATCTGAACCGCTGGCCGAGCCGAAGCCAATCCACAACAATAAGAGCGCAGCGGCGACAACAGCGCTATGTAGGTCGGCGCAACCATAAGCGGGAACAGGGAAAAACAATCAGGAGAACGAATGGGCGAGCGGGAGAAGACGGGAATAAAAGAGACCTCTCGTTTCTGGGGACGGAAGTTCCTTATCTTTCCTTTGCAGTTTGCTTCGCTGAGGCGGCGTTGCACCGGCCCCCCTCAAAAGACATCATCGCTCAGAAGAGGGGGTCGAACCACGCCGGGGACAAAGGCCGAGGGCCCAACTGCGTCGCTTTGTTCTGATCAGACGCGGAAGTAAGCCTCAAGGGTAGTGCATCTCAGTGTCAGAAAACTACCTGAAATTTTAATAACCCGCATGAAATTTTCCAGCTAAAAGATGTTACTAATAAGCTTGAACAACTTCTCCCTCCCCCTCCTCCACCCCACACACGTCCCCTCCGAAATAAGTTGCATCCTCATGCTACTGGTTTTCTGAATCAAATGATACAGGGATGTCGATCTGTACCGAAGAGGAAAGAGAGAACGAAGGAAAGGCTGGAGGGTCAGCCAGACGCCCGTCAGGTTCACTGCCACCAGGGCGAAATGATAGAATAATGAAAAGAGAGAATGAGGAGAAGGGAACATTATCAGATGAACATAGCAGCACGTGGGAATTAATTGGGAAATATCAGTCGGTGTTGTTACTGTCATCGAAGCGATAAAATACTGCGTCTGAAAGAACTGGATCAGCCAGCAAAGTGAAAGGCTCTTTGTTTGCATCAAAAGAAATAAGGAAAGGAAGAAAGTAAAGGGGGGGGGGGGATGGCTAGAACAACGTATGGCGTCAACTTCTCGAAAACATAAACAACCAGTATACCGTTGGCAGAAATTCAGACAGAAAATTTACTAGAGGTTCGAAGTTCCGGGACAAAGAGTACTGAGATTCAGATTCGCCGCGGAAGTTGAGAATGGCCCACGCCACGGCAAACGCATCGTCCTCGCGGTGAAGCCGAACCAACTCGTCCGCAGAATCCTTTCTTCCCTTCCGGCACACCTGCACAGAATACGAAGTCGCACTTCACGCCACATGGAACAGGCAAAGCAGCCCACGAGGTGAATAAGAACGGCGACCAAAGAAAGGAGAAGGCCCCAAGCGTCGGCAATCTCTCTACAGAAGCGAAGCGCGCCGCAAGTACGGCCTGGGGAGGAGTGAACGGCGAACGCAGGAAGGAGCAAATGAAAGAGAGGAGAGGCGAGCGAGAGGGACATAGCGCGAGGGAAAGAGAGGACGCGGAGAGGGAGAAAGAAATCATTTGAACAACGCAAAAACAGATGCGGCGGTTCCCGCCACTATTGATTGACGTAACGACTCTTCAGTCACGTGACTCTCCTCCTATTGGTCGGCCGGAATTCCCGACGTAGTAGCTTACTATAGAGAAAATGGAGTCAGAATTAAAAGAAACATTTGAGTTTATTGTTTAATACTAATGCAAAACTTCTTTAACAACGCAAGTACAGTTAGACATATGTGTTAAGCTCTATATAAAATTTCTACATTATTTTAAAAGAAGCATACTGCTTACAAAAGAAGAATGCTTTAATGGTGGTGTCAGTTCTCTCAAGACGGGGTCTCAGCTGAAAGCGTGTTCCTGCCAGCTCGACAGCTGATAGACATGCAAGGCAGCAAACGGAGTGCGCTCAAGAAAGTAGTTCTGCCGGTTTTGCAAAAATGCGTTGCTCACTTGACTATCTGTGCAAAGTAGCACGATTATCAATACTTATTTTGAGTATTTAGATGTTTTTTGCGGCAGTGTAGCGCTCTTCACGGATGTCGCATTTTTGCCGGGCCGCGGAAGGATACACACTCGCACGCCCGCCGCGTTTCCCGCCAAAGGTAGCCATTCGGTGAATCAAGCGGAGGCGCCTTTGTAAATAGCAGCGGCGGATTTTTCGATTTGGTGCGGGAGATCAACCAGATTACACCTGTTTTTGTGGATACGTGCTACCGGGTGATGGCGTTATACCATCGGAGCTCGGAAAAACGGCGGATATTCAACGATTTTCGTCGGCAAGAAGAAGAAGTGATCGGCAGCCTGGTCAGGTAAGGGTGTGACGTTTCTCCCGGCGCTCGGCGGTGCGCTTCTCGCGTGCTCGACGCCGCCACTCCCGGTTCCTCCAAGTTTCGCTGTGTTTTGGACGCTTCGCACGCGGCGGGCTTTTGCGTCGCTGCCACCTCTGATTCCACGATGTCGGGCGTCGCCGGCAAGCCAGCAGCTGTTTGCGCCGCGGCTCCGTCTTCGAAGCCAGCTGTTCGAACAAGCCTCCCTCGTGCACGTTGACGGTGCCGCTGACCGCCGTGGTCGTTCGATTGGCTGTGCGAAATCCTTCAGTTCACGTGCGTTTTTCCGCCACACTAATTTTGTGTAGCTATCATCCTAGGCAGTGCCGATATTTTTCAAAATTTGCGCGCTCAGCTGACGCTCCCGCCGTGGCCCTTTAAACGGGCGCGCCGGCTTGATCGTCGCAAGCGCCGTCGATGTTAGTGAATTATTGTTGCGAGTGGATTATTTTATTGTTTTGTATTTCGAGGGGCATGTTACTCCCCATTGCACGCTTTTTCCTGACGTATAACGTGTTTTCTGCACAACTGCGACCTTGCGAAGCAAGCGTGTGCCAGCTGCTGCACCACGTGGTGGACGCTTTGCACGAGGCCTCTCCTCCCTTGTGCCTCGTTTTGCGGTGCACTTCTCCGCAGCACTGTTGCCGCTTGTGCATGTTTCATAAAGCCCTCGCTGCGCCCGACTACGAGCCGCGTCCAGGCGCCGGCGGCCGCGTTAGGGGCGCGTTTTTTTCGAACTCGACGCGGAACCCAGCGCGCCGCCGCCGTCGGGCGCGACGCGGCTGGCTGGGGCCTTTGTGTGACTTGGCTTGGCTGGCGCGGCCAAGCGGCGGTGCGTGCATGCTGCTGCGTCGCTGCTGCTCGCCGACGCCGCCGGGTAATGGCGGCGCTGGTGTGGGCCGTCTTCCTCGCTGGCTCGCATCCAGGGAGCAGCAGCTGTGGACCGGCGACGCGCCCCCCCTCTTCCCCCGCTCTCCTTCCTCGCTCTCCGGTGGTCCCTTTCCGTCGCGTCAGTGCTTCCTTCACCCTCGTCCTCGCTCTTGCCCCGAATCAGCTGCGACGACGCGCCGCGGTGGCTTTTTATGGCGGCTCGGTCTGCCGGCCGGCCAGCCGGCGGTGCGTCCGGTCGGGCGGTTTTCGCGGGCTACGTATGGCGCGTCCCCCGTGCATCTGACGCCGCGCGGCCGTGTCTTGCGAGGCCTCCCGCATTTCGGAGGGCCCTGAGACCGTGCGAATGTTCGCGTGGCTGTCAGCTGATCGCCGTGTTCGGGCTTTCTTGCCGTTACGCCAGACAGCTGCCGTGTTCCGCTGTCTTGCCAACCTTGTAGCGCACTGAAAGATTAAAACCGACGCGGTTGGTGATGGTGTTAGTTGACGCCACGACTGTAACTGCCTTTTGTCCTTACAGTGTTGTTAACACAATAGCGTATTAACCTTGCTCCAGGCCCCCGGAGCGAGAATTGTGTGCTCGCTTCCCGCCGCTACTCAGACATGGTTGATAATTTGTGGTGCCATTGTTTTTCACACCAGCAAAAATATGAAAGCAACTACAGCTCTCATTTAACAACATGTGATGCTTGTGAACATTCCCAATTCTGGGTTATACTGAATTTCGAAATACCACTTCACGTAAGTGAATGTAAACAAACGTTTACGCATAAGTAACTGTTAGGGCTTGTACGGCCACTGTCGTAGCTCATGCATTTACAGAGAACTAAGTGGCGTATGACCACTACGAGAAGCATGGACTCAATACACGCCGTTGTTTGTATGTAACTGACCTCTCGCTCGCATCAAGGTCGATTTTATAATGTCTGCGTTTCCGAGTGCGCTCCTGCCTCACCTGTTCGAATTTTGCCGCGTGTCCTCAGAACGCGGCCCACTTGCTTGTAAGCAGCAGGTTATTTACTTTTTAGTCTTTTCTTTATTCCTTTCCTTTTTCTGCCTGGCCATTCTTTTTCCCGGTGTGTGCCTCGAGCGCTTAACCGGGACGAGTAGCAGACGGTCCCGTTCTACGCGTTACGTAACGTTCGTGGCAAGGAAATGGAACGCTGTTGCGGTGTAGGCCACTCAGGACGTTCTACGAGGAAGAGAGAAAGAAATAAAGAAATGTCATACGAATGTGGATCAAGGACGCCTCTTTTCCTTCTCTGAATGATAGCCGCTCTTCTCGAGAGGCACGCTTCGTGAGGAGAAGGAGACATTGGGAGAAGGTGATAAGGATTGCCGACATAGTGCGAACGCAGCGAGTGGCGCTGCTCGGGGGGAAACGCACGTGTGAGCTTAGTTGAGCTTCATGTGTCGAATTCGCCGTGTCGAAGGGATGTTTCTCTGCAAACCCGCGTGCTGACGTTATCTAGTCGTCACGGTTGCACTCCAGCATCCGCTCTTGCGGTTCTCGTAGTTGACGGCCTTGCTATTCTCCAGTTCTGTCTCTTTGTTCTCATTTTTTTCTGTGTACCTGCTGTTCTAGAGGCGTCATAAACGGTCCCAACAATTTGCACCGTGGAGTTTTCTTCTGCGCCCTAATTCCTTGGCTTGTAAAATGAGAGTTGGGGTGGCCCGGACAGACGGGAACGACGTAGTACAACTGCAATTGCAGCGTCTTAGTTGCAACTTTATAGTATTGAGGTACTGCGTCATAGATTTACGATTGCTCGAGCAAGTGTTTCAGCGCTGTGACACAAGGGTTTGTGGTACTCGTCGTAAAAGGCTAGGACGAGCATTTCGAAACAGCGATGATCTAAGGGTGCCCTCGTAACAAGCCGCGGATAGCCGCCGTTTTTCCCACCTGGGTTTCTTCTAAACACTTTGTCAGGATTCATGTGGTGTAGCAACTATGAATACGCGGTCCGCACATAGGTCAACGTCACAATTATGAGAACCGGCTCGTGAGAACCTGCGCCGTGAGCTACAATAAATGGGCATTGTTGGATTTACTGGTTTTCAAAATAAATGAGATTAGTCGACAACGAAGTTCACTTTAAGGGTGTTACTTCAGGGAAAACGAGGAACTGTCCAGAAATTTGTCGGTTCTGGAATATTCAGGATAAAGACGGGATTCTTGGCCCCAGTTGCTTTGCAGGGGGGGAATTTGGTACCAACAGTGGTCTCGGCCAAGCTATAGAGATATGCCGGTAGGAACCAAAGTTTTCAGCTGTTCCAATGCAATCCGCAAGTAATTGTTTCTTACTTTTTTTCTTTTCTCTTTTGCTGTTTTTGTGAGTGTGAGCATGGCCGGGTGGCTGGAATATTGTCAACACTTGATTCACTCATATCTGATAGTGCATCCAACCTGATTTACCGTGTACTTGTCCAAGTTGTTTAAAATGGTGGGCCAGCACAGTAACTCGTGTACCTCCATTGTCATAAGTTGTTGTTCTCGTTTCTTTTTTCTTTCATTTCCTTTTTTAAGGGACGGCCAGAAGGTCTTGGAAAAGTCGGTGAATTTGAAAGCACCAACGTAGCAGATCTGTTATTTCGCCTGTCTTGAGTAAGATCGCTTAGTGCAGCTTGTTCTCCCTTCGATAGGTCACCCCTTTTCGCGACGGGTGATTTGTCTCGTCGAAGTTGCGTCGGGACCTCTGCGGCCCCCCCGTAGAGAGGCGACAGTGCGTTCTCTTCTTTAACAAAGCAAGTGTGCTTCACAGCGGGCGGTCGTGACGTCACGAGCGTGCAGCCCACTGTTCGCAGTGTGACACAAACTATAGACGTTCGTGAGCGGCCTTTTTCGCTGTTGCAATTTGCGACACCGGTAATAAGGATAACACTTGACAGAAGAGCAAGCAGAAGGGCAGCCAGAAGGGCAAGCAGAACGGCTCATCAGTGCAGTGTGTTTCTGAGAATGGCGTCAGAAGGGTCGTGGCTTTCTCCGTTTCACCTTAGATAATTTCTGGAACGCTCGCGTCGCGCGTGCTGCACATAATACCGTTTTTTTTTCTGTTGATCTTTTAAAGCCTTAACAGTGTGCTTCTAGCTAGTTTACAGAGTGGTGTGTGGTGCTCTGCGCTCTATTTGCATATTTGCAATCTCTCCTGAATTTTCCTACAGTTTGTGAATTTGGGCTCGTGTTGTGATTTTACTAATGTTCGTCAAGTTTTAGGAAATGTGAAGGTTTCGTTCGTTGCTCTGCGAAGCCTCCGCTAGAAGTTTTCTGGTGGTGAAAGGACGCAAGAAAGGTAGTTGCTTCTAGCAAGTTTTACAAACAAGTTCCTGAAGCAAGCGACATTGGCAAGAACATAGTCACTGAAAAAGTCACCGTGGCATAAAAACAACGTGCTGCGTCTAAAGATCAATGATCGCTAAATAAAGCGCGTATCTGTCGCAAAACGTTCACAAAGTTGGCAGGTATGCATTTGTTCTTCGGACTTCTCGCAAGCACAAATGATAACAGCAATCGACGATGAATGGTGGACTAATTTATTAACATAGGGAGGGCGAGCAGTCATGAAACGTAAACGTATCCCAGAAAGGTAGCCTCGGATCTCAGCTGTTGCGATCTTTCCTTGAACAACACGGTAATCGTCTCGAGTGGATCGCCCGCAGAGGGGGTGGGCGAGATATTTGTCCGAGGCTGGCATTTCTTTAGTAGTTGCGGATAAGTGGTGGACAGGCCCTCGTCGCGCAAGGACGTTGCTGGGCGTTTCTCTCCCTCCGTGGTGGCGCAGACCGCTTCGTCGAACTACTAGTGGATTGTTGACTCTCCAGAAGGGGCCGAGCAGGTGAGAGTGAGATGCGCGCCCGCTGCGTCCCCACCTGCCGAGGGTGCCTGACGGGCCACTCGCTGATAAGTGCGTGCGAAACAACCATGACAGCCATCGCTCCTGCGGCAGCTGTCTCCATAGCCCGTGCCCTGCATTATTGCGTGGCATCGCAGGGCGCTGCAGCAGCTGTTCTGCGTGTAGCGTGGCTTTCAGCGGGCCCCCTTGGCTATGAATGCGCCGCTTGTAGGTTATCTGTGCCGAATGCAGCGTAAAATATTCTCCCAGTCTCCAATAGGCGATTTCATTTCGTGCTGCAGTTCCCTCTGGATCGTTTGTGAATGAATAATGTCTGTCTTTTGTCCTTGGTTTTCTATCTTTCTTCCTTTAATTCTTTCTTTTTTTCTCTCTCTCTCATCACCACGTGGCTAACCCATGCAGTTCGCGCTATACGCGAATGAATTGAAGACTGCTGAGCGCCGCGACACGGTTAGCATTTGAACACGGTCATTGAAGTTTGTGACTGGCTGTACAATCAGTAGGAGTGTGATACATGTAGTTTGCCACGATATCGCTTCGGATTTTCGAAACGGTGAAATTATGCCCTTGGCGCTGCTTTGCTTGCAGCATTAGCGCTGGCTTTTCGTGCGGCGGGTGAGCTGGGCTCGCATATAATTTGTTAATGCGGCTTATGGTTCTCATTGCAGTCGGATCGCGGGCTTTGCGGAGGGGTTGAAGTGGGCCTATCTAATGCTTCGAACTTACGAGCTGCGATGCCGTCGGTTGGTGTTTCCTGTGCAGTCCGTCAGCGACTTCGCCGTCTTGATAGCTCTTCGTTCCACCGGATGTTCTGTCCGCGTCTTGAATGTCGAGTATTTGGAACGGCTTCGATGTGGGTCGCGTTTATTTGGCTCCCGGCGTAGAAGAGGTCACGCACGTCTACGCCTTCCGGATCCTACGACACGTTTGTTTCTCTATAAAGAAAACCGCACGGTACCGTGAGAATGCATGACATCGCGATAGATGCGGCTCATTGTCGAATGCTTATGTTTTGTGGTAATGTGCTGTTGCGCCATCGGCAGGAAGGGATGAAAACGAGGGCCACTGTAGGAACGGTTGGCTTCTGCCTGTACGGTGCTTGCAGGTCGATACTTCAGCGTAGTAATCTTGTGACAGCAGTACCCTTGTATAACAACCTGGATACCGACGCCCAGTGCCAGCAGTCGTGTACAGTATCTCGAGGAGTATAGCCAGAGGCGGCTTGAAGACGTAGAGGTTCGGTGCACTGCCTTGCACGTGGCGACGCGAGGTATGCTTATAAAATGCACTGCACATGTGCCAAGAGTCCGTGTACGGTGGTAGTTGTCCTCGTAGGCCTTGCTTGAGTAGCGAATTTGTTCGTTGCAGCTGGTCCATACGATTGTAGCGCCTCATGCCCGTGTTCTTCTGGGTTTCGGTGTACTTCGGTGGCCCACGTAGCTCTTGCGTCATTGTCGCCGACAATTGTTGCTGCACGAGACCAAGGCGTCGTCGACTGTCGAGCCGGCGCTGGCGTGTTTCGACGGCGATCTAATTGCGGTGGCGTTGGCTGTCGATCGGCCCCGATACGGCTGCACGTCGCAACGCGCGAGGAACGTGAATTAATTGGCCGCGCACTGAGGTAAACTCGCGAAATGTCCGTTCGTCGCGGACAACGCAAGGGACGACACGATTTGGGATGGATGAAAATTCACGTGCGTGTTGCGGCTTCCCGCGCTTCCGTTGCGTGTATTTTAAAAGGAGACATTAAATTTGAACGTTGAGGTGTGTTAGTAAATTGCGCTCGTGCAGTAGCAAAGCTTGTTGCTTGTACCTCCTTTATTATCTTCTGTCTCGATATTTGCTGCGGTGGTGCGCTGAAGGTGCAGCACGCCTATGGGCAGGTTCTCGCGCCTGCCGTGTAATATAATATGTATGGCTGCTGCTGTTTCTTGGCAAACGGCAAAAGGAAGAAAATACGCATCAAGAGGAGGTTCCTACACAAAGGATTTCGAAAGCGGCCGTGACCGGCTGTCTCGTTGTTTCTTTTCTTAGGTCATCCCGGGACCATTCCGTCTCTCGGTCCTCCCCCTCTCCGCTCTGCCCCGCGACTCGGGATATCGTTTCCCTCCTCCAACCACGGCGAGCATTAGCGGGCCGCCGCCGAGGCCGCAGTGAGAGCGAATGATGGCCCGTGCCTACCTGCCTACCGGGCCTTGTATACTGCGCGCGTGTCTGCCGACGCTCTCGGCGCATGTTTTCTTTCGTTACTTTTATTTTGCGCGTTCCATATTTCATTTTGTTGTCCTTTGCCGAGTTTCCGTGAATGTCGTGACGATTGCCGTGAGCCGGCGAGTGTGTTTCTTTCTTCGGCGTCGTAGACGACCGCGACGACTGCGATATTGTGAGCCAGGAAAGAAGATGCGGGTTGTTGTTGCTATATTCCACCCGTTGCTCTTCTTTTTCGAGCAACGTCGTGCGCAAGATTTCTATTGGTGGACAGGAAATCAGCCCGGCTCTGGGAGAGGGAGAGCGACGCGGCGGAATTTGTGCGGTTTCGTTTTTGTCGCCGTCTTTTCGGCGCAGCTTTCGCTCCGGCGCGCGCGCGCGCCCGCTTGGGGCCGGCTGGGGCCATGTCTTCTCTCGACGCTTGCGTTTTCGGCGTCGGTCACGACGACCCGTGGTCCGAGGAAAGAAGCACCCCCCCCCCCCCTTCCTCACCCTCAGGCTTCGGTTGGTTGTGCGGCGAGTGGATACTGCTGTTGCGTCTGCTCCGGCGCGCCTCGCGTGTTGGGGGGGTTCTTCGGTGGCTGCCGGACGTTAACCGCCCGGGCAGCTTCGTCGTCTTCGTGTCCGCGCCGTGCGCCTGGGTCATTGTTTGCGTCGCCGTTACACTTTATTTCTTCCTCCTCCTGGTCGCGGAGCTAGGAGCGACGGTGAATTATGAGAGAACGTGAGAGAGACAGGGGGGGGGGGGGGAGGCGTGCGTGCTCTGTCTTTCTTGCGTGGCCGGAAGTTTTCGTGACTGCGTTATGAATTCGGCGACGATCCGACGAGCGGAGGCAGCAGCAGCAGCGACACCCATGGCATTCATACACAAATACGCGCTTGCGCACGCTGGCTGGCTTCGCGTCAATCTGTGCCTTCCCCGCCTAGGCTCTCGCAACTTTTTTTTTTTCTTTCTATCTTTCTCGTTTCTCTGGCGCGTTTGCCTTCAAAGCGCGGCCCACGCGTCTGGCGACGACTCTGCTACGGTTTTCTCTCCCCACGTCGCCGCCGTATACCGAGCGTGGCAGAGAGAGCGTGAGTGACTTTTCATTGCCATTGGTGGTGTGGTCGCGGTGCTGGTTTGCGTGTAACGTCGTGACCTTGCGCGCACGGCGTGCCTCGTATATTGGGACTCGTCATTTTTCTTCTTTTGCCCCCCCCCCCCCTCTCTCTCCGTCGTGCTCTTTCGAGGCACACTGGGAGGGGGTCGTCGTTCGCGCTTGCACGCGCGGGCAGCACGTGAGCGTGGCGACGCGGACCCATGCTTTACCGACGCGCCGCGAGGCCGCCTCGGATGATCTTGTCACGGAGTGGCGACGCGACGGACGTGAGACGCGAAGCCGCACCGCGCGCGCGCTCTTTTATGTATTGTGCTGACGCGCTTTCTATCTATATCCATTTCTTTCTTTTTTTGTCTTCGTGCGCGTTGTGCGACGCGTTCTCTGGATTGCTGCGCGTCGTGGTCGACTGTGTACGCGCGCTCTTGCGTCGCAGATGTCGCTGCGGAAACGCGAATGACCGCAGCGAGTGCCGGATTTAGTCTGCCTTTCTTCCTTTTTTCTCAGAAGGCGGCAGTCGGTGTGCACGGCGACAATTGTTCCGTTCAGCGTGACAAATCGAATAGCGGATGTTCGCGCTCCTGAGTGCGTGGTGTGTGTATGTTTGCACAATATTGTGGCGGACAATCACTATACCTCGAGAAGAAAACGAACGCGCGATTTTTTTTTATTATTTTTTCGGATGACGGCGACAGCGGCGCTGGGATGTACCGCACTTGTCGTCGGCGCTCGCTTTGTTCTTTCGCTTCCGAAAGGTCTTGCAAGTGAGACAATAGAGTCTTTCTTTTTCTTCCTGTCTTCTTTTTTGTTTATATTGAGGTGGAAGGTAAGTTGTACTACAGGTATAACGTGAAAAAGAAATTGGCCCCCACAGCGCAGCTTTGTATTTCACGAACGGTTCGTCGTAGTCCAGGGATCGAACCCGGTACCACTGTATTTCTTGGGCTGTCAATATATTCCGTCACTCGGCCGAATTATTCGGCAACTGGAAGCGTGGGAACGCTGTATATGGCAAATCAGTTGTGCGGATTTGCCGTACACGGCCGTGACGCGTTGTGAAACGTTTGCGTCGCTCCGTGTGTGTTTCTGCTGCGAAGCCACTATTTTGCCGAAATGCATGCAGAGGGCGTGTATTTGGAAGTTTAAATGCTGATCTTTGTCGGCGTACCTATAGCTATGCCTCCTTCGTGCGATTTCTCGGCTATGTAAGGTCAGTGCGCAGTTGTCAGCGAGTACAACTGACGATGTACACCTGACGACTGACGAAGTATACTTAAACATTTGCGCGTATCTCTGAATAAAATGTCACGTGTTAACTTACTGCTGCTGCCTACCGGAAAGCGGAGTGGGGCAGATAGATCCACTAACTTTAGGCGCGGGGCCAGGTTATAAACGGTTCGCCATAGCAGCGTCTTTAACCGCTGCGTCGGCCGCAGGAAGCGAGCCTTGCGTAGCTAAGTGCCGGATATTTGCAGCAAACTCAAGTCTAGACGCTTACCTCAGCGTGCAGAGATGGGGGGGGGGGGGGGGGGAGCCTGCGCTCGACGTTCCGTTGATTCAGCAGGAGTTACAGGTCAGGCTCTGGGAGGGTGAACCGGAGGGGAAGAGGCGACTCAGCCCCCTCATCTTTGAATCCGTCCAGTAGCAAACTTCAGCTCTCCGTGCCCTTGACCTGTCGGCGCCTCGCTGCTCGTGTCGGTAAACACGCGACCGGCGCCTGAACATTGTCGCTGCATTGCACGTGGCGCGACGCGAAGTAGTTCCGCCGAGAAGCGTGAAACTTCCTCGCGCGCGTGTGACGCCAGCGTCGGTCCCCTTTTTTTGCGCTATACGTAACCGCCGCCTGCTGTGGGAAACTTGCTCGTGCTATTGCGGGCGGACCAAGCGACGGCGAATGGTATCGTGCGACCCGGCTCGTTGCGCTGAACTTGTTGGGACTCGGAACATCGTCCTAAATAACGGAAGGATTTGGCATTGTATTTCTGGGGTCACCGTGTACGCGATGTGTGTGTCCTGCGCATGATCAGCTCGCATTACCTAGTCTGCTAGAATCTAGTTCCTGACAACAGATGCAGTCATTCATTCATACACTTGGCTCAGCGTTTCCGAAGCAGCACTAGGTCTATGAGAGACGGCGTAACGAAATGCTGCGGATTCTCATTTTGACCGTTTGGGCGCCTGCACCGTGCAGAAATAGCCGTTTCCGTTAGCGTTCTTCCTTTTTTTTCTTTTTCACGGTCGGCAATCGAACCCGCGTCCCTGCAGACGCAGCACCAGAACACCGCTTCGGTGGGTCGTAACAGTGGAAAACAGTATAGCAGCAACGCAGTGCTGTATCTCCGGTGAATAAGCGCCCCTGATTTCTCGTGACAGGCGGGAGAGTTTCTTCGAAACTGGATTCCTAAGTGCCACCGGCAGCGGTATCACCGCAGCGCGTTCGCACGCAGTGCGTGGCGTTTTGGACTTAGTAATAGGTCACGAATGAAGCTACTCTTGAGAACTCCATAACGACACCTGTCGCCAATATTGTTTTTTTTTTTTTCTTGCCAGCTACTACAGGAAGGTAGCACTGGCGTGTACTTACTTGCCTTGCATGCCTCAGCAAGCCGCAGTTTATTCGGTCTGCTGCTTGTGCAACGCTGTATGCGCCTTCGTTATCACAGTGTAGACAAACACCACTTCAGTACTGGGCGACGTGCAGCTGCCAGTGCCGAAACGCTGGGCATGTTAGTGCAAACATTTTTCTCGCTGCTGTGCCCGGCGTCTTCCGCTTTTGGGCACTTGTTGCGTTGTTAGCACCTCATCCACGATATTGATGCGTTGGTGCGCTTTCTAAGAGGAAGATACCGTATTGTGCCACTTCCTGCGTTGTGCGGTTACTAGAAACGCGGCATATATAGGGCCTACAGCATGTTCTGACGCACCTGGCAGACCTCTCTACTCCGTTCTCGCCCGGTCACTCGTTTTTTCTCGCCGCCGTTCCAAACGCTGGCCCGCGTGCGACCCGACCCGTGCGTTCGGCTCGAAGCCAAAAAAGGCACGCGTTTCTAACGCGTGGGGTGCCGTGGCTCGTGGTGATTATTGGCTCTCTCCTCCTGCTCGCGCCTCCCCTTCTCGTCTCCCTTGTCGTACACGATGACTTCTTTTGTTTTGCCCACTCGTGC
This sequence comes from Dermacentor variabilis, assembly GCF_050947875.1. Classification (NCBI taxonomy): domain Eukaryota; kingdom Metazoa; phylum Arthropoda; class Arachnida; order Ixodida; family Ixodidae; genus Dermacentor; species Dermacentor variabilis. Next base: position 57,793,365 of record NC_134571.1, on the reverse strand, counting down.
TCGGTGCGAGCTCCGACGGCGCGTGCCCGAGGAGATGCGTGCCGGCGGTCAGGTGACACCGTCTTTCTTCGAGCGGCCGTTGAAGTGTAGACGCCGTTCCTTTTGCGTTTGCATCGCCTTTTCTTTGATCCACTGCGACGGTGTTGGAGAAACTGCCTCTCGGTGGGTGGCGTTTGTCGAGAGTGCGTGCGATTGGCGAAGATTCGTCCGAGATGACCGGAACCCGTCGCCCGAGTCAAGTCCCGAGAAGAGACAACCGCCGTGCTAACAAAGCGTGAGTCTCTCGCTAGGTTGATCAGCTGTAGATGCCTGTCAGCGGCCATGGAATGTTCGGCGATAGGCCTGACGGCGGCCATTTTTCGCTGCTCTTGTCCGAATGTGATGCCGCGTAGAGCGGTTACGTTGGTTGCGTAGTTTTATCGCGTCTAGTGTCTAACGAGCTTGTTCTTTCTTTCTTTTTTCGTTCGCAGCCGGCTCAGCAACCGCCCGACGAGTCCCAAAACGCAGATGGAGCAGGAGAAGAGGATCCGGCGCGAGATCGCCAACAGCAACGAGCGCAGGCGCATGCAGAGCATCAATGCCGGTTTTCAGTCGCTGCGGACACTTCTGCCGCACCACGACGGCGAGAAGCTCTCCAAGGTGAGCCTGCCGGTCCCGCCTTTTTTTTTTTTTTTTCTCCCTCTTCTTCGCTACTCTGTCGCTTCAGGCGTTTCGCCTGTTTCTTGCGGCGGCTCCCTGACAGGTGTCGCGTGCACCTGGCTCTACCACCAGGGGGCATCGGACCTCTCAGCGTTGTCGAAGTGCTACCCCCCTCCTCCCCTCCCTTCTTCCTCGTGTTCTTTTCCCGTTTCCACGGTCGCTCGCGCATCTTCGGACGAACGCCCGCCTGCCTCGTGCAGCGAGTTACCGGGTGGAGGCGAGGAAACAGCTGCTACTTGTTATGCGAAGACGAATTGGGAGCGTCGGTCTTTTCGTAGCGGGCAGTCAGTCGTGCGAGGTGGAGTGAGGTGGAAAGGGGATTCCCTTTGGCCATTCATCATTCAGTTTCTTCAGTTTATTATATCGACGTCGTAGAATAATGTGCACGACGCCATTGTCTATTGAGAAATAAGACTCGAGCTGGGGCGAACGCATGCGTGCCTCCTTTTTTTTTTCTTTTTTTTTTCGTTTCGCGCCTTTGAAATGGCCGCAGTGGAACCCGCGAGCAACTGTGGGATAGCTCAGGTAAACGTCGTTGTGCGTTTTTTGCAGTACTCACTTGCAAGCGGGCCACTCTGTGTACTATAGATCGCAGGAAACCTTTGCAGCGCGAAGGGTGCGTCTTTCCCCTTTCTGCGTGCTGCGTCCCTTTCTCACTTCTGTTACGTCTCCCTGACGTTACGCTTTGCAAAAAGTTCCGCGTGCACGTAACCTCATTAGCGCAGGTCGCTGTAGTGGTTTCTCCTTCATCCCACTCCTCAGAGAAGCGAGACAAGTGCGTAACTCGCGAGTTCCCGCCAGAGGTGCTGGCAGTGCCGTCCGCAGACGACGACGGACGCATTCTCGCGAGGCAGCATGCGTGACGGGCGGCTCGGATCGATGACGTAATGCGCGCACCGAGACGGACCCGGGAAAACGAACGCTGACGGCGACCAGACGCGGCGGCGGTGGCGTTTTCGGCGCGGCTTCTCCGCCGCCGGGGCGGATGGATGGAGAAAAGGGGCGGCGGCCCTTCCGATATCCGGCACTTGAAGGAAAAGTTTCGCCGCAGCCGCCGGCCTGGCCGGCCGGTCGTTCGCCTCTGCTCCGGGGCCGCCATCTTTGGGTAACCGGAGGCACCGAAAACGCGCCGTCTGCGGAGACAAAGAACGAGAGGACGAGAGAAGGCGGCCGGAGCGCGGGAATAATAATAAAAGTAAAACAGAAAATAGTCTCTCCGGATCGACAGGATAGAACGGGGAAGCGGGAGATGAGGGGGTGAGTGGGGGCGGCGGGCGGCCGTCTCGCCGCCGTGCGAGACGGCGTACCACGTGACGTCGTGACGTTGCAGGGACGTCCGGGCTTGCCGCTCCTCGGGCAGCGGCGGCGGTGGGATGACGCGTGGAAGAGGGTGGAGGGAATGAGGTGGGAAAGGGGGTTAGTCGCCGGCATCGGTTGCCATGGCAGCCGGAACGCCCAAATACAGGGTGCCGGCCGCGACCGTGTTGGCGGGGGTCTCGGATCGATGCACCTTTCCCTTCGGAAACTGGCGCTCTCTCCTCCTCTTCCTACTTCCTTGCCAGCATTTATTGCTTCGCTTTCCGAAAGCATCCGCCGTCTCCTGCTGCTTTGCAGCAGAGCCGGCACTGCCGCCGAGGGATTCTTTTTCATTTTTGTATTCTTGCTGCAGGAAGGGTTGTGCGCGTCTCCCGGTAGTCATTGTCCACGTCTTTCAGTGCTCTTTTTAACGCGTTCAAGCATCCCCTCTCTCACTGCTCTCATTTTTTTTTCGTTTGTCTTGCACTCCGTTATTACGTTATACTGCACCTTACTTTCGCTCGCTGCTCGTTTCTCTCCCACGAAGGTGAGGGGATGTTTTGTTTCGTTTGTCCAGTAGCAAGGCCCCCCGTCGGGTGCCGTAAGCCTCCCTCTTGCGCAGTCTCGTCGCTCCCGTGTTCGCACTGCGGGACCGGTCCAGCAGCGTAGGTTACGTAAGGGCGCGGCACGTCTGCTTGGTGCTAGACACCGCGGAAGCCCGGTGATGTGGGCGGTGGGCTGTCTTTCAGAGGTTTTTGTTTTTATTCGCTGGGGGCTTTTGCAGCCACTCACGTATCCAGCTGTCGCTTCGTTTTAGCACGTTCCTTTATTGTCATGCATCTATTTCTTATTATTATTGTTGTTTTGCACCTTGCGTTTGAGAGTGTGTTGCAGGAAACTATCACGATGTGTGGCTCTAGCGAAGTCGCTTCGCCGTAATCGCGGAAGATGCGCCTTACGCGGGAGGTTTTTTTTTTTTTTTCTTTCTCTGCAGGCTACCTGCTTTCTCTGCGACGGACTGATAGGTACCGGAGCTCTTGAAGGAAATTGCGTTGTGCGAATCGGCTTTCCATTATCGTTCATTCTAGCGAGTTGTGGTGGAAGGCAGTTCGGGAGTCGACCTCGCGCTGCACACTCTCATTGACCTCTCTTGAAACTGGCACCGCAGTACTCTCAATAACGAGCAGTGTAAATGGCGCTGAGCTTGCCAAGGCAGCTTGCTATTACAGTGCTTGATATACTGGCCGTTAATGGTTAGACCTCCTGTCTGGGTGGCATCCCTTCCCCTTTTTTATGTGTTTGACGGGTGCATTGACCAAAGTTCGCTAGCGGCCTTCAGCCATTGATCAAGCCTTCGCCCTTTCCTATACCTCGTATAAGTGATGTGCCTCGAAAACGCGGTCGTATTGTTTGTGTGACTTACACTAAAGCGATCCTCGCATCACTGTGCCTACCGTCACCTGCGGACTCGTCTTACCCGCGTCCAACCATTGAATTCATAATACGAGGGCGTACTGTGTAGAGCTTTACTAGATGTAACTCAGGCGCTGGTGTCTACGGTGCCTGCAAATATGGTGGCTCAGCCAGCGTGGGAATGTTGGCGCCAAATACGCATATAAGCACCGCTACGCCTCACTCCGCCTCACCCCTGGAGGAGGAGCCTGTCGGGCTTCGAAACGACGGGGATATTTAAAATAAATTTTTGTTTTGTTGGAGAGTTCCTTCTCTTTAATTCAGTTGTCCCCAACTAGGCAGTTATCTGCCGTATGTTTACCTTTGGTGGTGTTGTGGGTAGTACATGGATTTGTTCTAAGCTTCGACCTCGTGGCTTCGACGGCTTTGTCACTTCGCTAATTGTCGTTTTCAGACAGTTGCGTTTGTTTTAAATTGCGCTTTAATGCAACAGTTCCCAGTGAATGTGCGTGTCCACACATCCTTATCGGCTCGCTCTGTTCGGAAAAGTATGATTGCCTGGGAATTTAGGAAGATAAAGCGTTATAAATAACGCCGCAAAAGCGTCTGAAACAGTGAGCGTGATTAGGCAGATACATGGGGGGGTCACTACCTGTCATCGCCATTATATAGCTAAACAATGGTAGCGCCAGAGTTTCCTCTAGTAAGCTTTCTAGGAAACTCCGCGGAATAAATAAAGCGTCAGGGCTTGGTGTGTGGACGTTTCTTTTCTTCTTTTTTTTCCCCGAAGCCACGTAAGATCGATTCCCTAAGCCCGCCCTCCCGACAAAGATGGAGTTCTCCCGAAAAGCTGCCGCTGCCTTATAACAACAAGTGCCGAGTGTGGAGATGCGCAGCGCATGCGGCTTGCCAAGAATGCTGCTGCTGCTGCTTCGTCCGAACCCTGCGCCCGATCGACGACGCTTGTCTTTTCCTTGCTTTTGTGGGCTTTCCTTCCCGATCGCGGTTGTGCGTATCCGTGATGGGAGCGATTGCGTCGCGAATTTCGCGACAGTAATCGCCGCTCTTGCAGTGTAAGTGCGTGCCGGCAATACGAGAAGTATTCTACGCGTTTTCGCGCGTTTAATTTGCACGGGAACGATGGAGACGAACACAGCTTGTTACACGAAGCTGATGTGCATCAACTGGCCCGACAGTGTTGTGTGGCTGCTTCCTAAATTGCTCTATTCCATTGCCCCCTTCCCTTTAAAGAGGGATAAAGTTTTTCATCATCATCATCGTCGTCATCATCATCATAAATTGCGCGTAATTGTGCAAAGCAGAACCTTTCTCATTAGGAATGCAAATATAGCAACGCACACGCGTGGCGCGCGCTCCCGTAACGCGTTCCCGTAACGCGTTCCCTGTTGCTTCACTGCGAGGCACATTGAAGCTTACGCAACTCACTCGGTTAGGCTGACAGCGCGACCGTTGGTGTGTAAAAGGGCCGAATATAGTCCGACGTAGCGTGAGCGCGCGCTCACACGTTGTCAGGTTGGCGAGAACAGCAGCGTTTATAGCTCGACGCAAATGACTCAGCTAACGTGACCGGACGCGGCCAAACGCAACGCGTCCGGCGTCGAGCGACGCTCCCCCGCGCGCCGGTAACGTCGGACTATAAACGCGCCTTTGGATTTGTAACGCGATGATGGAGACGTTGGTGACATATTCGCGAGTAAAGCGCAACTGTGTTGACAGCGTTGCGGAGTTCATTTCTGTCTTATCGCTTTTACTTCTTTTTTTTTTTTTTTTTTTTTTTTTGCGCTCGGGGGGCCGCCGCCTTGCGGAGACGGCCGCTGCTGCGGCTTCTGAGCTCGCGCGTTCGCGATCCCGGGGCGTCGTCTGCTCGTGTTTTGTGGCGGCAGAAGTAGCGGCGTTGCTGGCGTCCGACGTGCGGGCGCCTGCGCGCACATGTTCGTCGTCGTCTTCGCCCGTGGCCCGAACCCAGGCTTTCCGCCTTGTTGCTGATGTTCGAGGCGACAGATGGCTCCTCCTCTCCATGCTTAGTGCACGCTGCTTGGCGGCACGCGTGATCGGAGGACGCGTGCGAACTGTTTTCTTTATTCTGCTGCTTGTTTAGGTGGCCTTTTAGGTTTAGGTTTTAGGTTGTTTTTTAGGTACCTTAGGTTGCCTACACGCTATACGTTCACTGGCGTTCTCGCGTGACCGGATCGGCGAAAGATGGCGAGAGTATTTCCATGTGGAAGAGGAGCAGCCTGTGTCGCACTCGTGAGTGATGGTGAAGAATTGCGTTCCCTCCGCTGCTACAATGCCTAGCAGCTGTCGGCCAGAAACGGGGCTGTCGCGCGATCGCGAATGCTGCAGGCAGGCGCGATAAGGGGCGGCCGCGTTCCGTAGCGATTTCGTTTGCTCTCGGTGTGTGTAGGGATAGAATTTTCGCCGCGCGTCGTCGTTGCCGTGCTGCGGGGTCGAGTGAAGAAACTGGTTATCAGCATCAGCAGGGCATCCCAAATGAGCCGAACTACAGGACAAATGCCGCCCCTTATGCTCCAGAGGAAACCCCCAGTCTAGTGTCAACACTAGACCGACCATTCATTGAATGGCCGCACGTCAGTTGTTATATATAACCTACCGTGTTGCTGCACCGCCGATATCCTTTTTTTTTTTTCCGCGCGTCACATCATTCGCCACACTTCCACCTCTCAATCAGAAATAAAACTACTCGCGTTTGATCCGTAACTGATACTGCTGCTTTCCTTGCTTTTCCAACGTCGCGCTGACCAGCTGTATCACATCGCTCTGTGACCCAGCTGTACTTGCGGTTCCATCGTTGTTAGAATCCCACTTTGGACAGGAGGAGCCGGAAGGAAACAGCCTTGGTTTGTCCTTTGTTACGGTTTTAACTCGTTCATCGCGCACTGTCGTCAGCTCGTTCCCTCTGCATAAAGGTTCCGCGCATTCGGTGAAACCCGCCCCGTGCCAGTCAGTCTCACTCAGCACCTTTCCCATTGCCTCCGGCGTGCTCGCAGCGGGGGCGAGGTTGGGGGGGGGGGGTATGTGCTTCCGTCACGTCTTGCGGAAAACCTAGTTGCGCGGAGTGCTGACTCGTCGTACGCCATCACCCGCACGCAGCTCGCGTAGTGATTCGTTTTTTGCGCACCCGAGTTCACGGGTTTCGCTCGGCGCCTGGCTCGATCGGGCGGCATATTTCGAGGTGCAGCGCGTTAACCCGGTTATTTTCCTCTATCACGAGTGGCGTTATTATCGCGTCAGCCAGCACCTGCACCTGTATCGTTGCGCCGCCTCTTCTTTGATATATTGAAGATGCGACTCTTTGGATACCTCCCAGAGGCATCGCCAACGGTGGCCCGGGTTCTTCCATAGAGGCACTCAAGAGCATAGCTGCCGTAGATTCGAGGACACACACAGAGGAAAATATCTATCGATAGAAGTATGACGTACAATGGCGCAGGCGATTGCTCTGACCTCCTCGTTTTGCGCTGTTCTGCAGAGAGAGAGAGTAGGCGTACGGGCGATGGTATACGCGTTCGTGGGCTTGGATTTTGCAGAAGCACAGTTGTTGGAGGTTGCAGTCTCACTTGTGAGTCGTGACCCAACGTGGCGGCAGGGCCAGGTTTGGCTCACCGGTTCTGGGCTCCCAAAGGTAAACCACATCGGGCGCGTTCCCGGCCTACTTATATCATATAGCGTCGCCCGACCGTCGGTGCCTCTGTTTCACTTGGTGCGACAGCCACGAGACGCAGTTCCATTGGGCGTCTGCTCCTTTGCTATCAAACTCGGACCAAAATTTCAGCGATGTAAGTCGCGCAGGGTGTAGGGAACGCGCGGACGCCGCACCGAAAACACGTGCGGAGACACAGTCAGTTTGGTTTTGCCACTTCACTTAACGGGCTGTGAATGGCCGCGAGGGAGAGAGTTTTCATCGCAGAGGTTGCATGGTGACCTTGAAATTCCTTCTTTCGGTCTCCCGAGCGGCGTGCGTGGAATCCCGCGCAGCGGTACTTACAAGGGCACAGAAGAAGAAGCAAAAACCTCGCTAATTTCGGCCGCCTCCCGAGTTTTTCTTGCCCGTCCTGAACGGGGGAAGGCGCTATGCAGCCCTCGTTACGAAACCCCCTTCTTTCCTGCCCGCTTGAGAACCTAACCTCTTCTGGGATCAGAGGCGGAGGGGCAAACGCGAGACCTCCTTCCCACCCCGTTTTCATCTACCGTGTTACTTCCTTTGCAGAGAGACCATTTTTCTCGCGAGCTTTGTTCTCTCTCCGCGACCGAAGTGCGGAAATGAAGGTTTTTCGCGGCATGTCTTAGGTGGGCGGCTTGTGTTAGTTTTTTTTTTTTTCTTCCCGCCGTCCTCCTCTCTCAATCACTGTCTATTCTGCGCTGTCCTCCGGCGTTCCCGGCATTTCAACTTCTGAGTAAGCCCCAGCCGCCGCCGGCTCCTTTGACTGCGTTCCTCGAAGTGGGGAGTATAGGGGTGCGGGGGGGCGGAATGCGCGAACTTGTAGGCGCCCGCGGTCCTTTTTCCTGTGGATCTGAGGGCGAGAGAGAGAGAGAGAGAGAGAGCATTGCGGCGAAGAGAGAGACTCGAAGGATGAAGCAGACGAGGCGGAGGAAGGAGCTGGAGGCAGAGATGTCGGAGGGGCCCCCGAATGCCGGTGCAAACAGTCCGTCCGTCCCGACAAATATAGAGCAGCATCTCGGGGAGGCACAGAGGGGGGGGGGGGTGGAACGCGCGATGCTGCTCTAGGACGACGGACCTCTTCGTCCTCCGCCACGATGAGGCGTGAAGACGGTCGCCTGTCCCCCTGCGTGCCGCCCTGCCTGGATGCTGTGTGTTTGTTCCGTTCTCTTCCCGTCCGGCACGCTACTCCATTCGGGACTGCGTTGTTTGGCTGCGCGGACAGGCGCTTTCTTTCTTTTTTTTTTTCCCTCTCTACAGACCAGTTGCCCCCGTCGCTGGCAAGAAAGGGAGAGAGAGAGAGAAATTGGGGGAGAGGCGAAGAGTGCACCCTCGTTTGCCCTGCGCCACGTGGCCGCCAAAAGGCCGTCGGCGACGTGCTTGTCGTCGCGCGTAATATAGCGCCGGACGAGGGCGTTGTTCGATGGCTTGAGGAAGCGCGTGGGCTGCTTTACAGACGGGAAATGAAGGCACCCCTTGTTGATTGGGGCAAAGGTGTCGCGTTGTGACAGATTTCCCCATAAGGCGGGGGGGGGGGGGGGGAAAGCAACAAGACGAGAAGCCGACTGTGAAAACTCGTCCCAGCAAGTCGTGAATGTGCGAGGTGATCATTTTTTTTTTTTAAGTTTTGCGGAAATTTTTTTAATAGCCTGTGGCAGATGGATAATTCTTGTCCTTGAGCTGGATTATTGGAAGAGGCGGATACTATTAGCACGCGAAATCGAAGTATATATTCGACTGATTAAATGTAATTAGCCAGAAGTGATTCATTAGCTGGTTAATTATTTATTTTAAGGCACGTATTGCATATTACGGATTGTAGCCGGCGAGTTTGCAACATGTGTGTCTCCACTTGAGAAGAATTCGCAGGATGACACCAGTTTCGAAGCGTTATTTCCCAAAGTGCCGGACGGAATACACGGGCGTTCCATTTACTTTTGTATTTCAATGTATAAGGGAGCATTTCGTTAAAAAAAGTAAGTGAAACAACTAGGCATCTTGACAGCGATTTCGATGGCGCACATCTCCAGATTGGTGCGACTCTGGAAATTCATTCCAAGTGGATACGCCTTTGAAACTCGCCGGCTACAAATCGCAAATTAACATATGCACTGTAACGTATCTAATTATGAAGTTAATTAGCGAACTTATGTTAATTAATTGAACATGTGTTTCGATTTCCTGTGAAAATAATGTTCGCCTCTCTGAATAATCCAGCTCAGGGACTAGAATTACGTGAAACTTAACAATGGTCGCCCTGTATGGTGTGTCCGGAGCGCGCACGCCCTGAGCTGCTGTTGCCTAACCTTCGCGTTAGGACCCTTTGCCAGTCGCTACTCGAATGCTTTCGAGTCATCATCAGCCTGCAGTGGGCGTAACCAGGCTGATTATGGTGATGATGACTCGAAAGCATTCCGCTCTTCGCGTCTCGGAGCGCGTATCGAAGGACAGGACGACGTGGCTGCCTCGTGAGCGATTGTGACAGCCCGCGTTACGTCGTCGTCGGCGTTCTGCACGAAGGTCTTCAGCAGCGGTCCTCCTCCTCGCTCTTTCTCTCCCCACCCCCGCCGGCCTCCTTGAGTGTACGACGAGGCTGCTCCTCGTAATCAATGATGGGGTGCACTCGTAACGGTTGCGGTGCTCATTGAGCGAGCTCTTCTCGTTCAGGAGGTGATGTGAGGCCAACACCGCGCGGAGGGAAACCGGTCCGCTGTGTAGGAGAAGGTGCTCGCCGTTTCTTACTTTTTTTTTTTTTCCTTTCCGTTGCGGCTTCTGAATCGCCCTTGCAATCTGCCGGTGAACGAACACCACCTGGTTCTCTCGCGAGAGCAGGTGGCTCGGCACCTCGGGAACCCCGCACCACCTGTCTTCCACAACGTGCAAGCAGTAGTCGCGCTTGGGTTGTGGGACCGCTCGGTAAAGATGGAGAGCTGGTACGTTGGAAGGTCGGGGGGAGGAGGCGGGGGTTCCGAAAAGGAGGCACCCTCTCCCCAGTGGCGTTGTAGGCCTGCCTCTCTCTATTGTACTTTCCTCCCGACCTGACTGGGGGCTCCTGTTCCCCAACGCTCGCGGCGCATGTGTTCTCGTTCAAATACGTTCAAAGCTTTCTCCGTCTTCGCTGCATGAACCGCTCTCGAGAGTCCCACGCTACTTTGCATCGGCGGCTGGTGCGCGTTTTTTTTTTGTTCGTTGCACCAAATGGTTCCTCTTGCTTTTTTTCTTCATTCTCTCCGCTTTAGCTCCCTCGGTGGTGCGGCCTCAGCTGCGTCGCCAGAACGACGAGTGAAGCCGTGCGCCAGGTTTCCCGAGAAAGGGAAGTGCAGGAAGTTGAAAGGAGCGAGCCTAAGCAGGCGGTGTAGCGGGCTCAGCTGTGGAAGGAGAGGCGGGTTTCCCCGAAGCGGGAGCGGGCCGCTCCCCTTCTCGCTCCTATTCACGGAACGCGAGGCCGGTATGCATGGCGGGCGGTTTCATTGAGCAGCGGCGGCATTGCTGGGGAACGCGGACCTGTCCTTGCTTCTTTCAGAGGACGCGCGGGGTGGCTACTTAGGCGCCGGAGGGGGAAACGGGCAGCGGCGGAACGCGGAAAGCCAGGTGCCCGCCTTTCTTCTCGGTTTCCCTTCGTCTTCTTTTCCCCCCGTTCTCGCGTAGTCGGTCAAAAGGCCGTTCTTCCCCGTGACACCGTGCTTTCTTTCATCCTGCGACGTCCCGTCCCCAAACTCCCATTCTTAAAGCTCGTTTCACCGGCTCGTACGACGAGACGGTAGCTGAGCTGACACGGCTTGTTTGGGCAGAAGAACGGGGGGGGGGGGGGGGGGTGGCAGAGCGTTGGGGGCACGTCGTCTCGGTCGGTCGGTGCGCCAGCGTCGCGAACGGCACTGACAGTTCGTTGGTGGCAGTGATGGTGGCGCAGTCGTTCGTAGCGTTTTATTTTGTCCCATTCCTCCCTTTTCTCAGCCTCCTCCTCGTAACCCTCTTTCCCCTCCCGACCTCCACTTGTGCTTCTCTGTTTTGTTTTTCTCTTTCAAATATTTCGTTCTTGCCCGATTGCATCGGAAGTCGTCACGGAGGGCGGGCTTCGCCAGCTGGCGCAACCTGCGAAGCCGTTTCATCCGTTGAGCGCGCCTTTCGAAGAAACCCGAAACCGTCTGTCTCTTCTTTTCGGGTCTCGATGATGAAATGAGGGAGCGTCTGCAGTTGGGCAGAGAAGCGAAGAGCTTGCTGCCGGTTTCATATCGAGCAGCGAGTGAGAGACGAGTGGAATGGGAACGTTGACGCTGCCCTTCGCTTCCCATATCGGTGCCTGTAAACGAAGCGGAGGGAGGGGGGGGGGGGGGGCTGATGATCGCTGTGCCAGAAAAAAAAAGAAAGCATCGTTGTTAGCGTCGTTCTTGGGAGCAACGACGACGGCATTTCTCGGGGGCGCGCTTGTTCGATGAAGCATAAACGATTCGCCTGTCAGCTATTTCTTTCTTTCTTGTTGAAGAACTGGCGTGTAAAGCGCACCGCGTTTTTCGGAAACCTCATCATGTCTTTCTATATGTGGATCCTGAGACAAGCAGGGTAGACGACTGCTGTGCCTGCTGACTGTGTTTACTTTTTTATGGTTATGTGACACTCATCTCGTTTATGTCGGGTTAGTTGATTTTTCTCTTGAAATTCCCGGGGGTTGCACTGCAGGCATAATGTGGGACGTCTTGCTTGGGCGCTATTATTAACCGAGGTTGTGATACGCACTTGTTTCACAGCGCACGCCGCAGAACTGTGTCCTGAACAAGTGTCACGCGATGGTTAGTTACCGTTACCAAAAATAAAGCAAAAACAGCATATAATCGGTGTTCTACTAGACTTGCGCAATGAGTGCTAAGGGAATGGAAACGCAGTCGAGGATGGCGGAAGATTTAGGCGTTAATGCCAAATTGGTAAATTTGCACGCATAGGATGGTGTCAGCTGGCGCAAGACTGGTTTAATGGTCACCTCCGTCCTGCAGTGTACGTAAATATAGGAATGATGATGATGAATATACTTGCAGGCAGAGCGTTCTGTTATTCCCGCAGAAGAGCACCCACCGTCCGACCACGTCTGGGGTCAGGGAAGCCCCCTCACTTGTGTGCCTGTGAGCAGGCAGGGGGGGAGGGGGGGGGGCCTCGTGGCGGGCAATTCGGCGCTGCCGTCGCGACCCATCCATCAGTCTCGCCGGGCCAGGGACCCGACGGCCAGCTCTTTCTGGCGAAGTGAATCAGCGCTGCGCCCCCCTAGTATACAGTATACCGGAGGCAATGGCAGAGGGAGAAGGGGGGGGGGGGCTGCGACGGCGGGGCCACGCGCGCTGTAGCGCCGGCGGCCGGAAGTCATCTGGTTGGATGCGGTCGCTGGAGCGCGCGTGCCTGTGACGCCGGCGGGTTGCAAGAGGCCCTCACCGCCCACGCTCCCATATACACCCGCCGCCCAATCGACGGAAACGGCGAATAAACGGGGTGACTGCGCGCAAAGGGGTACGGAGGCGCCGGGTTCGCGGCCGGAAGTGCGACGCCGAGGAGAGAGGGAGAGAGAGATAAAAAGCGACGGATTAATAATTCCGCCCGGCGATGATTACCGCGCGCGCTCCGTATCTGCCTATATATATATATTTATAGTCTGTTCCCGCCTTTTGTTTGTGCTCTTATTATCCGCTTCTCACCCCTTTGGCGCGTCGCGGGCGCAGTTCATCTGGCCACTTCCTTCGGCTCTTCGTCGCGGTCGGTTGTTGCGTTTAACTCGCATCCGTTTCCACAGCCGCTCATTGATCCGAGCTCCTCGGCGGGAAGGGCGGCGCCGGCGAGCGAGGGAGCGGAGTGCAGCGTGATCGGCCTCGGTGACAAACGATCCGCATGCAAATCCTTCCGGAGGCCATCGTTTTTACGCATACGTCTCCCCGCCGCTTGCGGCCCGTACACGAAGAACTCGCGCGCGCTCTTCTTTTTTTTTTTCTTTTTTTGGCTTGCGTGGTCTTCGTCGTCGCCCCTGGCGTCGCAGCGAGGCGAGAGATGAAAACGCGACGCTAGCGCGGAGAGCAACTGTGTGAGTGCTTCGTTGTCGTGGGCGATTTGAGGATCGAGCCGCCGCCATCCGTTGCTCTTCCTTCGGCCTCACGGCGTCTGGCTCGCGTTTATAGTACCGCACGATCCGGCTTTACTTTAAAAAGCCTTTGCCGTCACTGGTGGTGACTCCGAGCAGTCGGCCGCCGTATATACTTGCGCGTGCTGCTTTTCGTTTCGCAGTACCGTTTATCGAACGTGAACGTTTTAAACTTGTCGGCGTGTTGCGGTCCGGGCGGGGGGGAAAAAGGCGTTGGGCAGCGAATAAAGGGGTTTTCGAGATTGCGGCTTGGTTGCAGGATAGCTTTGTATAACTCCTGTGTAGGGCATCAACTCTCAAAAGCGTAGGACACGTTCCGTGTAAACTGTATCTCGTGACGGCGACGGAATGGCGTTTTGTTACGCATAATTGAGTCATGCTTTCGAAGCGTTTCTGCCGGGTGATGCACTGCCTGACTTCATACACCGGGTCCACCATTATTTGCAAAACGATCACGTTAGGAACGTTTCCCCGTTGTCCGACGTTCGAGCGCCCATCACGCACGTTAAGCCCCTAGCCTACCGAGATGATCGTAATGCTAATAGCGGCAGATTTCCCTTTCCGCTCCCACGTTTATTTATTTATTTATTTTTTCCCTTCAAGGTTTCTTTTTCAAACGCTTTCGTTAAAAAAAGGTAGAGAAGTTTGCTGACGTTAATTTTTTTTTCTCCTCTGTCTCAATGTTAAATGCTTCATTTACGCCTTGACCGTGTCCTTGGCTCAGGCGTTGCCGGGGCTTCTGTACTGCGCTTTACCCTCAATGTAGCTCGCTCCTCGCTAGGGCGAGCGTCGCACCGACGCCGGGCGCGTCCGGTTACGTTGGCCGCGCCAGTTCGTCGAACCATCGGTCGAACTACAGACGCTGTTGTTCTCGCTAACGTCACGTAACGTGTGCGCGCGCGCCCACGCCACCGTCGGACTGTACTCGCTCTTCACGAGTCGACTACGTAGCGGCGTCGACGCGCCATCAACAGCTCGGTTCTTCGTGGGCGGCCGGCCACTGTAGCGCGCGATCGGCGCCTATCCGGCAGCGGCGGTCCGTTTAGTGCGTGGGCGGCTCCATACGCGACGTGACGCAATTCGGATCAAGGGGAAAGCGCGGTTGGTGGAGAGGGAGACGCGCGATACAAAGTGACACCCCGAGCGCGTGCGCGATCGTTGCGCAACGACTCTCCGCTGTTTCCACGGCTCCGCCGCCTGACTATTTTGGGGGCTGTTTTTCTTTCGCGTTTCGTTCGACTCCCGTCGTTTGTCTCCCCATTTTTGTTTTGTTTTGTTGTTTCAGTCCCTTTCTGCGCCTCTGGCTTCCACGCTCTCCTCCGCTGTTCGTTTGTGGAAGCGTCGTTCTGGTTGCATAAGAGGCGGCCGCGTGCGGTATTTCCTCTTCTGCGATTGTTTCAGCCCTCGCGGGCAGATTGTTCTCTGGGCGAATGAAAGGCGATGCGGCGACGGAGGGCGAAGGCGGGCGCTTCCCTCGCCGCCGCTGCCGTCGGATTGGGTGCCGCCGCGAGAGCCTTGCATGGGTGCGCGCGCTTCTATTTCGATCGAGCGTGAGAACGACGTGCCGAAGCTTTTTCGAACTTTTGCTTGGTCTGAGCTGCCGTGAAGAGAGCTCACGTGAGAACGAGACGAGCTTTTTTTTTTTTAATCTCTTCCTTGGCTGTCGAAACTCTCGCTTGGTCTGACGGCGCGTTTCTGGGTGCTCAACTGGTGGCGACCTTGAAAACGCGAAGAGCCAGAGTACGGCTTTTAGTGGCAGATTCGCAACTAAGGGCCTTATCACTTATGACGGTGCGTGTGAGCCTGTTAAAATCCGAATTCCCGAGAAACGGAACACCGAAAGCTCAGTCTTGGGTTTTTTTCGCAAGATGTTTTTCGCTCATTCTCTCTCTCTCTCTCTTGCAACCAAGTAGGCAAGAGAAGTGAGCAGGCATTTGCCAGACTTCGTAGGCACGTGGGGTCTTGTTGGGACGGTTCAGACTGAAAAGACGTGTGCAAAAAGGGAGCGGTCGCTTTATGCCTCGTTTACCAAACCGGTGGTCCGCGGGCGAACAATACTGTCCACGTGACGAGGTGCCGCTACCGATAGACACCTTGTTATGTCGAGCGCCCACATCACGGGATATGCCGCCGGTGGCTGACATCTGCTGTCGCCGTGACGGAGAGTGCTATTGTAGCCCGCCGCGAGCGGAGCAGCTCGGTGGAGCTATTCGAACGTATCCCAAGGGTGTACTTTTATGTTCAGTCGTATTCAGCGATGTGGATGAAGGGTGGGAGAGCAGGGCATTCGGCTACTTCTGCTCGCCGTTTGTCCGGACAGCTCTGTGGATGGAGTACAGTGGAAAGGGGGGTTGGGAGGGCTGGGGGTCAGTATGCTATACTGGTCGGTGCGAGCTCCGTCCACCGTGCTCCACTCGCGCTCGGGAGCGGAGACGCGCGCCGCTCCCGAGGAAGCCGTCGCCGCGAAGACGAGATAACCGGACCGGCGGTGCCGCGTTTGTTGACAGGATGCTGCGACGGCACGAGTGTGGTGGTGTGTTTGCCCCGCAAGATTGGAGTGCCGGATCGGAGTGTGGCTGCTGCCGCAGCGCGATCGCGTTGCTTCGTCGTGGTGCGTGTGCTCGCGCGCGCGACGCGGCAGGTTCTATAAATGTGGCCCCGAGTCCGAGATAGTGACGAGGCGATAGCCCGTCTCACCCGTTCCTCCTCCTGCCTTGCTTCGTCTCATCGCGACCCCTCCTCGCGATTTAATCGTGTTTCCTCGGCACGTGCGTGCGGATGTGCGGGGGGACGCCGTGGGAGAGACTCCGTTGTCGCGTTCGACACCACGTCGTACAACGACCGCTTGTGTGTGTGTGTGTGTGTGTGTGTGTGTGTGTGTGTGTGTGTGTGTGTGTGTGTGTGTGTGTGTGTCTCTCTGTGTGTGTGTGTGTGTGTGTGTCTCTGTGTGTGTGTGTGTGTCTCTGTGTGTGTGTGTGTGTGTGTGTGTGTGTGTGTGTGTGTGTGTGTGTGTGTGTGTGTGTGTGTGTGTGTGTGTGTTGTTGTTGTTGTTGTTGCGCCGGCAGAGCTACTACTCCTCGCGCTCCTGTGCTCGTCGCGCACTGATGGGCTGCGGCAGAAATAGGAACGGCGCTTGTTTCTTGTCTTCAAACCGTCTTGCCGTTACAGCCATATCCACAGTGCATGGCCTGGCCAACACTTGCGAGTGCAGCGTAGTGCCCTGAAAGAGCGTTGAGTCCTCACGTTCCTAAAGGACGACTAGGAGCAGGTTTACGTGGTGAACTAGATTCCACTGCCGGCATCGTTCGCACCTAAATCGACGTTGTGCTCTCGTTCGAACAGCGTATTGCACTGTCCTTCCTCCCGGCCCACGTTGGTCTTTATTGCGGTTTCAAGTTTTCTGCGCCCGACACTTTAGTGCTTATTGCACACGAGCTGTCTTTTCCCCTCCTTTTTCGCTTTCTTATTCTTCTTACGTTGGCGTTACGAGGATCCCTTATAGTTCAGGTGCTTTCCTGAAGTGGCCACCAATGACAGTCCGCATCACACATTCTAGGCGTATAGCGTTGGGAGAATTGCCCATGCTTCGTTGCCCGCCCAAATAAAGAAAAAGAGGTGGGTGGGTGGGGAGGGGTTAAAGATAAATGCAGTTGTCAGAGGATGACGATCGTTCCAAGTACAGAGTCGCGAAGCCCAAAGCCTATGCGTATTCTAGTTCTGCCTACCAAACAGTTCCGACTTGCTCTCGGTCATAGTCGCGCGATCTCCAAACATTCGTCGGCCGGTGTAGGCACGGGTCTGCTTGCCTGCCTCTCGCTTGCTTTCCCTGTCGCGTCATTGGCTCGCGCGCTTTCTGTTTGTACAGTGCAGCACGGCCAATATATTTATTCGCGCATTCCGTCGCAACTCACGCAACGCCCGCGGCAGGAGCAGAATGCATGCCCGTGGGGCATGGACCCGGTTCTCCGGCCGGATCCATAAATGAAAAGCGATATGAGGCGGAGGAAAGGAAAATCCGCGCGTCGCTACTGCACTGGCCTGTGCCCTCTTTGCTTTGTCGCTCGATTCTTTCCCAGCGGCTTGCTTGTTTGTGGGCGAGCGCTGTAAGCGGCGGAGAGCGCCCAGGAATCGAACTGCCACAGCTCTCCTTCAGACCTCCCACCCAGCCCGTATTTGACAGCCCGCGGCGGCAGCAGCAGCAGCGGGGGTATATAGGAAGGCGAACGAAATATCTCGCTCGGTTATTCGCCTGCGTTTCGATGCTGCTGGCTTTCTCCAGGGCGCAGCCGCCGCGTGCGGATTTCAGATGAGAGCCGCAAGGCTTGAAATTGAATAAGAGAGCTCGCGATCCTCTCCCTCCCTACATGTCTCGACCGGCGTCGAGTTTCTTGCGCGAAAACGCGGATGAAAACGGGGAGGGGCGTGTGTGTGTGTGTGTGTGGCAGGACTGAGAAGCGCTCCCCGCGACGGGCAGACAGATTGGAGAAACTAGCGCGTAATGTTTCCCACGGCTGCCGTAAAGAAGTCCTTTATTATTCTTGTTTTCCTTCTTCTTGTTCGCCCTCCTCCTCCCACCTCGCGGAGCTGACGTCGTAGTCGTTGTTGCCTCCGCGGCTTTTCGAAAGCGCACCCCGTGTTACACGCGTCGATCCCCGTTGCTTTTCGTTCTCGCTCGAATCGGGTGCACCCGGTCGTGTTTCGTGTGCTCTTTTTTTTTTGCGACTCCGACGGGAAGCTTTCTTGCCCCCAGCTGTGCGTTATTTGTTTTAATTCGTACTATTCATTTGTTTTGAGAGCGTCTTGCCCCCCGCCCCCACCCTGGTGTCTCCTTCTCATGTGCTGCGCGCGACGTCGCAACCAGCTCTCCTGGACATTCCTTTTCGCCGCGTTGTTACGCTGCTGTGATCGCTCTCTCTCTCTCTCTCTCTCTCTCTCTCTCTCTCTCTCTCTCTCTCTCTCTCTCTCTCTCTCACGCGCGCGCGCGCGCAACCGGGACGTGGAGAGGGTCGTAAACAAGCGCTTGTCTCCGGCGTTCTGAAGCTTGTCTGCGTCCGCTGGCGGGAAGTTGTTCCGTCTGCATTAGGGACTCTCTTTGTTTATGTCACGGCTTGTCCTCCCGCGCGCACCACGACGAATAGGCGCGTTTCGCATGTGGAACAACTTCGCGTTTGAGGACATTCGATAAGCAGGTCCAAGGCTAAAGGATCCACGCGTTTAGGACAAAATTCTTGGTCATCGTAGTTGCCCCCCCCCCCCTCACCCTTCCCCCACAGGCTCTGGCAGAAGGCAGGGTTCCCCGGTGGTAAAGGGGGAGAAGTTGTTGAATTGGAACAATTCGTTCTGATAGTTTATGGTCCCGATTACGTTATTAGAAGTGCCCTTGGTCGTGCATGCGCAGCAACATGTTCTTTTTTTTTTTTTTTGCATATGGTCATTGA
Source organism: Dermacentor variabilis (assembly GCF_050947875.1). Taxonomy (NCBI): domain Eukaryota; kingdom Metazoa; phylum Arthropoda; class Arachnida; order Ixodida; family Ixodidae; genus Dermacentor; species Dermacentor variabilis. The sequence continues at coordinate 57,774,704 of NC_134571.1, read as the reverse complement.
TACGAGAATCATTTATGTCAAAAGGTGCTCGCGAGTTCTTTTTTTTTTATGTTCTTGCAACCGCTACTGACCTGGGAGGCAAGGGAACGCTTTGTAAGTTGTGTGGAGCCCGGTTGAGCTGAACCGTTGAGGCTCATTCACACTAGGCCGACCTGACACCGATTTCGGTCTGCCGACTGTGGGCGACAGCGTTTTGTACCTTCGCGTCGTCGTCTCTGTCGCACTGTACCGACGCCGAGCTATCCGCCGACCGTCGGCAGATTGTCGGCGTCGGTACAGTGTGACATAGAGCTGCCGACACGAAGTAAAAAACGCTGTCGCCGACAGTCGGCAGGCCGATATCGGTGTCGTGTTGGCCTAGTGTGAATGAGCCTTTAGCGAGCTGTATTTTTTTTTTTTTTGTAGCAAGGCAAGCTCTGTTTAGTGCCAAAGCTCGTTTCGTTGTTTGAGGCATATGGCAGACATTCCGGGCCAAATTTCGACCTTGTTTTCACGACACGGCTGTGCTTTTTCTATCTTTCGGAAGCCGAGGGCCTTGCTGTTCACAGAGACAGTTTCGCTCGCGGAGATGCAGCGGACCCCGATGGGCGCGCAGAGAGCAGGGCGGTGTCTTTGCCTCCGCGGTCTGCTGTTTATGAGAACCGCGACCAGCCATTGCGTTGGGACCCTCCGTGGTATGTTTGTCCGGGGTGCCTGCGCGAGTGTTTCTCCTTTGGCGTTCGATCACGCCTCTTCCCCCCCCCCCCCCAAAATCGGAGGCGAAGAGAGCCGGTGGAAATTGTTTCTGCGAATAAGGCCCTTGGCCTTTGTTCTTTGCTTCTTTTTGTTCTCCTTCGTTATCTGTTTCATCATCTCCAAGCACGCGGGTGTCTTTGGCGCTGGTTTCATTGTTCGCTCTGGGGCTCCACAGTCTTCTCTTACGCACACCTCGTTCTCGACGCTTCTGGCGGAGAGTAGAGGGCCGCTCCAAACGCCCAGAGGTTCCGTTTTAATGCGCCGCTTCTGAAATGAGGCCCCAAGATTGTTTGTTCTTCGTCTTTCCTTTCTTTTTTTTCTCTCTCCTGCCGCTGGAAAGGGGTCGCGCGTGCGAAACTGCGTTCTCGACCTCTCCCTCTCTCACACATTCATACTCTCCCTCCTATTTTTCCTTGTTAATATTGTTTTACCGCAGTCCTCGAAATTTATCCGGGGCTTGTGCTTGTGGCCTGTTCGTCTCACCTTCGTTGGGCGTGGTGTGGTGGTCCTAGCCTGCTGCTATTGCTATTCGACGCGCTTTCCTATCTTCTCTCGCTGGTGCTCTCGTCCTTTTTCTTTCTTTCTTTTTCTTCTTGTCTCCTAGGGGGTGGGGGGGGGGGGGCTGCTGCCTATATGCGTAGCCTTCGCTTTATTCCTTTTCTTTTTCTTTTGCGTTCTCTCTTGCGGTCGTTCTTTTTTGTTGTTGTTTTGTTTTCCTTTCTTTGGCATTCTCGCGCGAAATTCGTCTTCGGAATCGCTATAGTCTTTGTAACCGTGGACGGCTGCTCCGGTACGAACGCTGCTTCGCCGAAAGCGCTCCACTCGCGCGTTTCCCATCGGGACAGGCACCGCCTCTGCGAAGCGCAAGCGAGGCGCGTCGTCGTCATCGACGTGTGTATGAAAAGGGGCGCCGATGCTCATCGCAAAAGAAAACGGCGTGTGAAATGAAACGGAATACCGATCGCCGAGGGCCTCGAGCACGCGCGGCAGTTGCCTGTCTGTGAAGTCTCGTCGGTGCCTCTGGTTTCGCTTGCCATCTTCGGTGCGTGCTCCTGTGAAATCGCTCCCCGCGGCTTTTTTTTTTTTTTTTTTTTTTTTTTTTTTTTCACGGACGCACGTCCGCGCGTCACGGGTTCGCTAGAGGCCGATCTTGGCGCCGTCGCCAAAGCTGCGTACGAGCACGCGGTATATGTCCCGTGCGACGATCGAGCCGTCATGCGGCCGCACTTCCTCCCCGGTAGGCACAAATACATCGCGAAGTACGGGAAATCAAAGGCAGAAAAAGGAAAGGTAAGAAATGCGCGACGCGACTTCTGGCGATGGTCCATTCGAACCTTGACGCTGCGCTTGTTCGGTGTAGGTGATGGCCCGTGCTCCACCAGCGTGGTCGTCGTCGATGAGACGGGCCTGGAGAGATGTAATGGAGTGGGGAGGGGGGGGGGAGTAGTATGGCTGGGCTGCCAGACGGGGGGGGGGGGTGCAAGTGAGCAGCGGTATAACGCGGGAAAAGAGGAGGAAGAGTGTGTCACGGAGTTGGCCGCGCCAAATGCCGTCACGGTTCACAGTGCTCTGCGACGGCGCGCCGCCAACGCTCGTCGCGGCGGGCGCGCGCGCTCTCACATACAGACCGCAGCGCGTTCCCACGGGACCGGCGAGGGAAGAGTCGGCGGGGACCTGGGCGCAGGTTTAGTAGCCTTGATGCGAACGCGCCGCCGAGCTCGGCGGTGTTCGGGACGCTGTCTTTAGGGCCGCGCCGAAGCTGCGCGGCTTCCCTTTCAGTTGTCTGCGCTGCAATTTAAATAGGTTAGGGCGATTGTTCGAAAGACGGCACCCGCTTTAGAGAATTGCCCAGGATAGTTTTTGTGCAGGGGAAGCCAGAGCAACGCTTTCTGAACGACATGGGCTGTTGAACGCTTCACAACGGGGAAACAAAACAAACAAAATACGCGGCAAAGTGTGAAAAGAGAGAGGGATTGCGAACCTTACGCGCGATGTTCCCCCCAGGAGAATTTGTTCGGAGTGGCGAGCGGTGAAGAAAAAAAAAAAAAGCGAGAAGACTCGGGAAGCTGAAAGGGTTGGTCTCTTGTCAAGTCACGAAGGAAGGGCGAAAGAAAAGAAAAAAAATTGCACTGGGCAAAGGCAAATAATAAGGAAAGCGCACTTGGCCATCGGTGACGAGGGGGTTGGGGGAGTGGACGTCATGCGTGCCGCACTCTTCCGCCACGCGCTTGAGGCAGCAGCAGTTCCAGTCAGTCGGCGACGTAAGGGGGCCGATTATTACGCTTTTCCTGCTTGTTTGGGTTGCGTCGTCTCTCTCGAGGGCCACGGCGGCGGCGGCGGCGCGTTTGTTTTGGCGCATTTCCCTCTCTCGCGCCGAGGTCGCGGAAGGACGGCGCGGATGCCTCCTTCTTTCTCCCCCCCCCCCTCATTTTCTTTTTCTTTTTTTGGCCGCCGCTCTCGGCACGTGGCGTTCTCCGGTTGTGGCTCACCTGCGCGATGCGCGGCATCAGCGGATGCTTCGTCGTAGCAGCGGTTGGTGTCTGCCTAAGCCTGTACCGCTTCGCCCCCGGAGCTCTCTCTCGGGCCCGATCCGATGACGTGGCCAGCACCACCACCACCGGCGGATCGTGCACCGTTGAGCGCGTCTGCCTGACTTGCGGGCGTGCTGCCTGACCCTCCTCTCTCTCAACGTCCGGCCCCTCTTTCTCTATCTCGGTTTTTTTTTTTTTTGGTTCCCGGCGTGCTTGACCAGCGTGTTGTGACTGCGGGAAAAAGTGACCGTGCGGGATCCGCCGTAGACGTGGCCGCCTCGAATACGAAAAATTACTAAGTACCGGATACACTCCAATGTGCATGCAATTTAGTATGTGCGAACGGTAGCAAACTCGCTGTCAAGGTGCCGAGCCGCTTCACGTGGCGCGGAACTTGACCGCTGCCTACTCGTTCAGGGCGGAGCACGAGTTCCGGTGAGGCTCGGGAATGTTAGAAAACTACTCTTGATAGTTTAGGTTTCTAATGAAAAATAATTTTGAATGGTATAGTCTACACGAAAGGTCACGATCGGCTGCGGTCCGCGTTTTAGAGGCTCTTGTTGACCGTATTTTGTGTTCTCTTCCAGTGATTATAATGGCCTCTTACGCCCCGTGTGGCCGACTAGTGTTCACGGCGCCGCGCGAGCCAATGACGAAAGGGTAAAAAAAAAAAACAAGAATAAAACCGGATCTACCTTTAGTATATGTGAAAGCGACCATGGGAAAGCAATGCCCCGTCTCCCGAGGAAATCCAGTTTGTCAAAGCACGACGAGTTTATATAGCAGACCCGCAAGCTGGTCCTGGTATGGCGACCGGTACGGGGGCGTGGCCGTATACAGTGCGTGCGCATACGAGTCCGAGCCGCAGCCGGCGGCGCGCGTTATACGCTGTGGCGATTCCGCGCAGCGCACCGGAACGCCATTGCTTGTCCGCCGCGACTCCGTAATGACGTGCCCAGCAAGCATCATCGCAGACTTCTCGGTGCCGGCTCCATCTTGGACTGAGTGCCTCGCATCTCTGAGGGTATGTCACGGTTGCTGCAGTGGCATGTCGGCGTGCACGTTTATGGGGCTTCCTCTCTCTCGGCTTAATCGGCGAGCGGGGCCCCTCCTTTGCTCGCTGCTAATTGGTAATTGCGCGCGTTGCAAAGTTCGCGCGTTTGGGGCCGAGTCGGCGTTATAACTTCCTCGCCGTGTATTTGTGCGCGTACAGAAAGTAGTCGCGTGAAGCGGTCACTGCTCGCTTCGGAGTCGTGTCGTTGTGGCGCATCATGCTACTCGCGTCCTTTGGTGGACACGCTTGCGGCGCGCGCTTTCTGATGCCGCGGCGTAAAACGCCTTGCCGGCGCGCACGAAAGGAGCCCCCCCCCCCCCCCCTCCCTCGTCGCCTTTAATGGCGCTCATCAAGAGCGGGAGTCCGTGGTGTAATCGGCGTAGCTAGGAAGGAATGCGCGTTCAGCCCGCCGTTGCGCAGCCTCTCTGGGCCCCTACCGTTCACGGTCGGCGCGTATAATGGTAGCACCGTACCTGTTCGGAAACTCGCGCGGGTGTCGCAAGCAGCGCGCCCGCCGGATTCATTCCTCTTTCGCGATGCGGAAGAAAAAGAAAAAGAAAAGGAAACTCGCTTTGGCGGCGCCGATTGAAGTAGCGTGTAGTAGTTATCGATGTGCCGTGAATGAATGCTGAACGAGAGGCGGCGGGGGCGGTGTTCTCTCTGCTCGCCTCCCGTCGCCCGACAACAACATTGGGAGCTGCGCGCGCTTTAGAGGCGACCTCTTCCACCTCATCCTACCTCGACACGACCGGCCGCCTCCATTATACTTTTTGTTGTTGTTGTTTTTCCCTCGGCTGCAACGCACTGGAAAGGTGAGCGCGGCCTGTGGCCAAAAATGCCTCGCTCTTCTCTCGGGTCGATTGCGGAGCGATTCGCGGATCCACGCGATTGGTCTATCGACGGCGCGTCGTCGTATAATGTATTGGCTTAATTGGCCCGGCGGAAGCCGCGTGAACATTCCGTCTCTCGGGGCCGGCGGCGGCGGCGGCGGCCGTGCGATGGGGGTTTCGGTTCGCGTGCGGTCTGCTCTGCTCCAGCGAGAAGGAACCCCATAAATTTTGCTTCGCCGATGCGGTGCAGCGTCATTGAGGCTTCGAGAGGTGCCTCGCGCGGGATTGTTTTTTAGTGTTTTTACGCCAGAGAGAGTCGAGATTGGCTGGCTGGCCGCAGTGCTTCGACTATCCTGTTGACCTGCCCGGTCACTATCGTGGTTGGGTAGGTAACGTAACGTATAGAGAGGGATGCAGAGAAATGTGCGACAGGCGATCTCGTAACAGGCGATATAGGCCACAGATGGGATGTAAAAAAATGTTACGTTGTCCCGTTTGTGTAGTGCGTTTTGTTCTTGAATCCGTGATTTCAACGCCTAACCTTTCGCACCATCAACCCTTAGCAACTCGCTCCGCTTTCCTCCGTTGTTACCTTCTTTTCCCGTTGCCAAGGTAAAGAGGTTAGAAATGGAAAGCCACTTTTATTGAAGGTTGAAAAATTAAGAGGCCCGACTCAACTGCAAGAGGAGGATACTACTACTAATCACGATTAAGTTTATTCGCTGGTTTTCGTCGCAAGGAGTCAATCGTGGTTTAAACAACACCAAAAGAAAACAGAGATGCTGGTGCACTAGTCTATTTTCTCTTGAAGCGATCGGCTCGCATATCACATAGCAGATCGTATCTAGCCGCAGTGACGTCATCGGAACCTTACGGTCCGGATTGTAGCGTGCGCCCGTTCGCGCTGTCCGACACAAGAGAAGCGACCAGCGTGTGCTACGCAAGTACCGCGTGAGTGATTTGTTAATTCGGGGCAGTTATGTGGGACTGAATTACAAAGTGGTGCGGTGTCACCCAAGCCGGCGTAAGTCAGCTTTGGTGCCAGTGTGTCGTAGGGAGGCTACTCAATGAGTAAGATCTAAGAAAATAGAGCTTACGCATTTTCGAATTTCGGAAAACAGCAGCGCGCAACACGGAGACTGTACGGAGCGCTTTGTCCCTTCTCCCGTGCCTTGGGACATTCGCGTATTGTTCTCGCTGTTCTCTCTTGTTTGACTCGTTGCATCAAAGTGTAGCTGCGTTCTGGACAGCTTGCCGAGAATGACGGATCGGCTCGTCTTCGCTAGGCCGCGGTCCTCCGTCGGGCTCCTGGACTGAGGGCCCAAGTTCATCGCACATTTTTCCCCCCCTAAATAACGTTTACTACTACTACTACTACTAGTACTACTACTACTACTACTACTAGTACTACTACTACTACTACTACTACTACTACTACTACTACTACTACTCTAGCCGAGGCCGCTGCTGCGGCTTTTCTCAGCGCGGGCGTCGAAGTGAGGCATCACGGCGCGCCTTCCTCTCGAAGGCGATCTAATCGCCGTCGCCGCCGCCGCCGTTTCTGGCGGTGCGCGCGGGCGCGCTCACGAATCCGGGGCCGCCGGCAGCCACACCTTCTATTTTGGCCGCCCCAGACACTGCGGCCCCGCGAAGAGGGGACGAAAAAAAGAAAAAGGAAAAGCAAAGAGGGAGGCGCTCGGACCGTCTCTCGCTTCTCCTTTCCCCCCCATCGTGCTCTCGTTTCGGTGGTGTAGGCCGTCGCACGTCACCCCATCCGTACGATTGCGTGCGTGCGTGTTTGTGCGTGTGGCCCGTTTCTCTGGTTTTTCTTCCCTTCACCCGTCTGGCGGGCGTCTTGGCGGCGCGAACGAACGCCGTGCGATTCCTCGTTGCACAGCGCGGGCGGGATGGACGGCTGTCCGGCGGGCAGCAGAGGGCGGAAGCTTCCGTTTGCCTGGGTCCTGCGCCCTCCCCCCTCCCCCCCCCCCCTGCCGTGTAGTCACCCCTCCTTCGTCGTCATTCGGCCCGACACGTGTTCTCGATTTCGCACCCCCGGCGTGCGGCAGGGCGGGGAGGCATTGGTGCGTTCGGCGATGACGGCACCACGGGACGGGTCGTTGCGTACGACGTCATCGTCAACTGTGCCATCATCCGCCTCTGGGCTCGCGCTGGCCGCGGCTTGTTCTTGCTGTATTTTGGATCTCCACTTTTACCTTGTCGCACGACGGGGACGTCAAAAGGGCACTTTTTTGTTGTTGTTGTTTTCGCACTGCCTTTCCCTCTCCATTGCCTATCCTTATTCTTTTTTTCTGTTTTGTCTCCCTTTTGCATATTAATCTCGCTTCCGCATTTTCTTTCCTTCGAACGCCGTGTCGCGTCTCTCGTATCTCTCCTGTCCTGTCTTTCTACCCCGACCTCCTGATTCCGCGTCACTCGCGAGACAAGAGTGGGGCTGCTTGCGTGATTGCGTTTTCCATCAGCGTCGTTTTTAATTGCAATAGCGATTACACGGACACTCCAGGCGCATTTCGGCCGTTGGTGTCGCCGTTATGTTCCCTATAAAGTCGAAGGGCAATGACGTCATCGCCACGCACCATGTGCTGTATGTGCGAGTGAAAGCGTGCGTGGGTGAGCCGGCGAGGGCGGCTCGAATCTCGTCCGCGCAAGGGAGGAAAGCGGGGAGGAAGCGCGCCATGTTGCGTCTCGCGCAAGGCACTGGGGTAGGAGGCGAGGGAGGGGGAAGGTCGTTCTGCTCCGGCGATTGCTGCCAACGTTACTAGAATAGATTCAGCTCTATTGTAGTAACGTTGGTTGCTGCTACGGCGTGGGCGTGTGGGTATCTTGAACGCGATCTGCGATTAGTACGGAGTCTAGTTGCGCCGACGGCTCATAGCTTCGCGTGCGCTGTGTTTTCGCCGCTTGAAGGTTCATACACACCGCCGATTTGGGGAGGTCGCGCGACCATTTGCGGCTGGCGACCAAAAACCGACTGAAGGCGACCGATGCTCACACAGGCAAGTGTGACCGTCCCACTCGCCATCTGCTGACGAATGCATCGCCACGCAAAATAAGTATCAGTGTATGTACATCGCGTTTCTGCACGTCTGATTGGTTTGGCAGTTTTGGCAGTTGCGGTCACGCGACAGTAGAATTGGCCATTTGCGACTCGCTTGTTCGGGCGATCGCTGTCAGCTGCCCGTGTGGATGAGCTTTTAGTTCGCGTTGAAGCGGCAGGCAGCACGAAGGTCAATTCGCTCGCTGCTTCTGCCGCGGCTCTTCACACCAGCGTTTCGACAGTGAGTTTCCGCGGTCATCGAGTGAAGTATGTTCGTGTTTGCTTGTACGTGCGTGCGTGACACCACGCTTGTTAATTTAGTTAGTAAGCGAATGTTTACAAGTTTATGCGGTCGATGAAACTACTATCCTTACTTCGTATAGCTGTCTACTAATTTGCTATCGCAATCGATGCGTCGCCTTTTGGGCAACACTGGGACTTTTTCGTTGTACGTTTTCTTTCTCTTTTCTCCATTTTCCTTTGACTGAACTTGCTTTGTTCTGACCGCATTCAGGCGGAGGCAGAACATGTGTCATCGCGCGCAAATGCTCACGTCCACTAATGCCTTCGCAGTCAATGAGACCCTGCTCAAACCCCCTATGCCTTACCGTTAACTTGCTGCAGTATCGTAGTCTTTTGTCAAAAAATGAACTGCACGAGAAAAAAAGAAAAGCTAAGATAAGCCAGTGGCGGTGCACCGGCTTCTCTTGTTTGCACAAGCACTGCGTTCTTTCCATTTGTACGTGGAAAAGGGCAGAAGGGGATGGAGGTGCACACACAGCTGCTCTTTTCGTGCCGTCGGCGAGTCGAAGGCGCCTCGCTCGTTATCGGTCTCGCAAGCTGCACTGTTGCCGCTGTTATCTCTCTCCGGAGCTGTCGAATTCAGACAGGCGCGGCGGCACCCTTCTTTGCGCAGTTGAAGTGCGACGGGAAGCTGCTGTTGCGGGCAAAAATATATAACGAGGTCGAAAGGTCCGTTACCCGCCGCCCTCTTTCGTGCGCGCGCCACAAGACGCGATTATATAGCAGTGGCAAGTTACACTCAGCGGCTCTCCGGCTGGCGGAGAGATTGTTCTTATTTTGACACTCGATCGGTCGCCGATTCGCTCCTTTTTTTTTTCTTCCTTCTCCGTTAGATCGGAGCCCGTTAGTAGCGTCAGATGAGACGTTGACGGGGGTTCTCGCTCGTGATCCGAGGTCTGCCACGTAGATTGAGCCGCTGCCCTGGCGGCCTGACGGGGCCCCCGCCTTCGCTCTCGCCGATCTCCGTCACTGTCATCCTCCGGGATTGACGGGATTGTGAGAAAGGGCAACTGGGAAGCGTTGTAAAAGTGGGGGGGGGGGGAGGGGTGCGTCTATCGGAGCACCTGTTTCGCGAGTTCGCTGCTGCTGCTGCTACTACTACTACTACTGCTGTGCGCGCAGTGTCTGAGAGGGTGCGCGGTTTGAGAGGCCGGAAACGGATGACGCCTTTAACTTGTAAGCTGGGATGTAGCTCTTTCGAGTGCGCGTGTGGGCGACAACCAGGAACTAGACTATACTTGCAAGAAATGAAAGAGCCGCGAGCACGTGTTCTTTAGTGCTCTGCCCCTGCTGTCCGCGTTTTACCTCTGTTGCGGTTTAGACTAATCGTGTTCGAAATCCCAAACTGCGCTCGTGCTCTTTTCTTCACCAGGCCTGACGTTCGCCTACATTGGGTTCGTCACTTCTCAACCCCCCTGATGGCTGCTCTGCGGGTGCAGGGATAATGCTCTCTTTTGGCTGCGCGACAGCAATATAGCCCCAGCTTTCTTGCTCTTTTGGGATTGCCAGATGCGCTTTCTCCGAAGACAGCGCGCTGGTGCCAGTAAAACACACCCGCTCCTCTTCTGCGCGAGCGTCCGAGTAGCGGCTTCTGTCGGGCGCGACAGCGCTGGCCGCAGAGCGCGTAATTACAGCGTCGCGACGGAGGACGACGGGCGCGAAGGAGGGGCGCCCACTTTCGTCCCTCTGCAAAGCTCGCGCATTTGCCCCAGTTTCCGCCGCGAGCTCCATCCTCCCCCTTCACAGATTTTGTCGGCAGCGGCGCGATTTCGCGCCGCTCCCAAGCGGGGGGGACGGGGGGGGGGGTCGCGATGTACGCGCGCTCTTCGCAGTCGATCCCTCGTCGCCTCGGCCGCCGCTCCCATTTCGGCGTCACCGACGGCGTCGACGCTGGCCGGGCAGTCGATTCCTCGCCACCCCTACTGTCCTAACGAGCGCGACTCGCTGATGGCTTAATTACGCTAGCGGCGGCGGCAACGCGCGCGCACGCGCGACGGGCCTATCATTTTTACACCTGACCCACGACGAAGCGCTGCGCGCCTCTTTCGAC